>NC_134698.1:73002531-73302531 GCF_050947455.1 Rhinoderma darwinii | reverse complement strand
CTCCCTCTAGAACATAATATACAGCGGACATACGCAGCGTATGGAGCGGGCTCCCGCTAGGACGTACATTGACCCATTAATAAATGGAGTTGGAAATTGGGTTATTATAGCAAACTGTAGATTGTCCAACTAGATGGACTGACTTCCCTGCAATCTGAGAGTGCGTTACCACGGCTAGATTATAGGTTATTGTCAGATGTCAAGGTTTCACCCGTGTAAGACATCCACTAAGGGCAGCTATCAGCTGCGGTGCATATCTGACCCTTCCACGTACAGGAAACCATGATATCGTCTGCAGAAGACACTGCAATGTTTTCCTGTATTTCAGGGGGTTTTCAGCCGCTCTCATCACAACATAAATACTTTTTCCCAGGAAATCAGCAGAGTACGGAAGGATGTGACCATCAATCACGCCAGGGTCAGAGGTCCGTTTACTTCTCCTGTTGTCTCTTTCACAATAATCTGTTTAATTCCGGTCAGGGTTCATTGAAACCAATGTTTTGCAATAATTGACACAGCCCGGGTCCTGCCGGAGCACAGCATGAGAAGGGTGAACCGATACGAAAGACTCCAAAGCCTTATTCAAACAAGCATGTGAAAAAATGGCTGTTTTTCACGGCCGATTCGCACCCGTGCGGGACCCTTTTTCACGGATCCCTTATAGACTTAACTCTATTGAGAGATCCGTGAAAATGGGCAAAAATAGGACACTTCCTATTTTTTGCACAGGCCTTTCACACGGTTCGTTAAAACAAAGGCTGCGTGAATAGCCCCATAGATTTACATGCAGCCGTGTGACGGCCGTAAAAAAAAACAAAAACACGTCCGATTTCTACGCTCGTCTGAATACGGCATTATGGTGAGCCGTATGGTATAGCTCAGTAGAACGATGAGGGACCCAAGTGGTGCAGATGGGTCGCTCAGCTCTCATATCACATAAAGCATTTCTCCTTAATTAAGACTACCCCTGTCCATATGCTCTATCTGTGGTGGTCCCAGCAGTCAGGTGATAAGTGTTGGGTGGGTGGGTTTATCTAGAGGCTAGGGGGTTACTTGCTACAACCAGAATACCCCTTCAAGGGGTTTAAAATACCCAATTGTCCCTATATACCAAAGAAGACACGTGCTCATTGGAATATTAAGCTGCAGTCATTCATCCCCATCATTCTTGTTCTCCTCACACAATGACAATTGCACCTTAATGGCCGTGCAGATCACTCACAGCAGCAATACGGAGGAGATGCATTTTGCCTTCACATCAGCATTGGAAAGATTAGTGATAGAGCATCAAGGTTGTGGAATAAAATAATCCAGACAATGTGAAGTTTCACCGTAAAAGATATGAGGAAGTGAGAGCGAAGCAGCCGGAGCTGTGCCCCCAACTAGGACGAAAGCAGCAATACCCGAAATGATGGGTGGAGTAATTATCCGGAGGTGATAAAACCATCACATGCTACAAGAAAAATGCGGATTGTGCAGTTTACTGGAATGAGGAAAACAACGTCTGGTATGAAGCAAAGTCCCGATCAGATCCATCACACATATTCCTAACACATCCATTATCCATTCATCCCATTACAGGCAAGAGCAGGAGGTCACCACAGGAAATTCAGATTCCCCGTAGTCTCTTCCAGTAGAATGCTGTTTTATGACAGTCTGTGTCTGATGCTCTATAGACAGAATGCAGGCTGCTGTATTGTACTGGCCTATACAAAGCCATAAGTGGATCCAATGCAAAGGAAATGTATACAGAAAAGACTGCCGTATCTTCTTTTCTGTGTCCAGTCTGATGTTTGGCTCTAAAAACTGCACAAAAAAAATAAAAAAGATACAATCAAAACCCGTGTGATCCTGGCCTTAGGGTATGTTCCCACAGGTCAGATGTGCTGCAGGAAAGTATGCAGCGTATCCGACCTAGAAGTCAAAAAGTATTCGAGCCGCAAAACCGAACCAAACTGTGGTGTAGATTTTTTGCCCGTAATCGCCGCTGCAGAAAGAGTTTTTACAAATAAATAAATTAAAAAAATTCCCAATGGCATTGCCACAGTGACGCACCCATCTGTTCTCCACGTAGCCCGGCCTCCTGTGATAACATTGCAGCCCACAGCACCGGGATGAGATGTGATCGCAGGAGGCGGAGCTGCACGGGGGTAAAAGGAACTGTCCCTATAACAATGCCAGGAGGGTAAGCATGAACTATTTTTATTTGATTTAAACAAAATAAAATAAAAAATACGGTTTTTGTTTTTTTTCAGCTTTGCGCTTTTTCCGGCAGAATCCCACCGTTGTGGCCGCAAAAATCGCAACATTTGCGGGTTTTAACTCCCCATTGAATTCAATGAGGAAGAACGCACCGCAGGTCAATTTACGCACGTTTTTCTCAGCCGATTTTATCCGTAGCCTGTGGATGAGATTTGTTCAAATCTCATCCACTTTGCTGCTACTGTATTACGCTGCAGGTTTCCGCACAGAATTACGTAGCGGAAATTCTGCAATGTTAGAACTCGGTCTTAGGGTTGATTATCGGATCGTTCCCACAGGATCCCGACACTAAACACATCAGTGTGAAGAACCGTTATCTATGCGATGTTCTATTATTACTGGTTTGTCAGAGGTCCATGTCACTTGGCTACAGCGCTGCTTAGTGACATCTAACATTAAACTGCCCTCGGATGAGCGGCCAGACATGTTCTCGTGTAAATATTTGTCGGTATAAGGTTCAGGAGGTCGGACACAACTGTCCGAGAACCACTAGATGAGATCTAGAGCACATTTCAAGTTTGTGTAAGAAAACAAATACTTGTATTGATCTTGTTCTGTGCCCTTAATCCACCAGACCTGACATGTCCCTGCTCTCAGTAGAGCACGTTGTAGTGCATTGTAGTAGAAGTAGTGTTTCCACCAGGCTACATCTCCCACAATGCACGAAAAAAAAAAGTAAAAAATCAGCAACAAACTCTGCCAAAAACATCTTCCTCAATTATATAAATTTCTGAGGAACAGTTCCGGTTATTTAGAAATAATAGGGGAAGGGGAGGGTGTCCAGAACAGATCCCCCCCACCATAATGTCCATAGCCCTTTGAGACCGTTGCTTAGATTCCATACACTTGTATATTCAGAAGTATTTTTTCCATACAGAAAAGGTCCCAAATCCAGAGCCAGCGTTATTGTATGGAGCTGTTCACACGTCATATTGATGATCCCTATTAATCTGCAGGAAGGTTCCCCCAATATCAGTTGACCACCAGGGAAGCTGCCCACGTCTGCTTATTTCCTCTGCCGCGACTCAGGGATAATATGCAGGTATTACCCCCACTTTGGGCCCATGGAAATGGCCATATTAGGATTTTGTAATATTGTAAGGCACCAGAACACGGCGCCCATAAATGTAGGCCTCTTATTTCATACGTGGCCCACTGGACTTTGTATGTACAGGGGTAGTCTTCCCTAGAAGCAGACAATATCCACATTCGTACGGCAGCATCCAGAGGCTGTCCGTCCTACGCCCACTGCCCTACGTTCACATCTCGACATGTGCTCTTCTACAGACTGCAGGATCAGACTACACAGGTTTCACTTGTAGTCTGTATCCATGGAGACACATAGGTTTTCATACAGAAACCGGTATAGGTTTAAATCAAGACTAATGCATCTAAAATACAAAATAAAGCATCTAAATAGAGCCGAAATAAACCCAAAATTATTAGGGAACTAGGTTTTCATGACCCCCCCCCCAATCCCCCTTTTCACCAGAATTACATATCGCAGTTATTAAAAGCCGGTTTAAAACAGAATTTTTTTTTTTATATAAAAATAAAACAGAAATGGCCTAAGATTAAAATCAGGACATTTTTAGGCCTTGTTTAGGGTGGATTTACACGAGCGTGTGTGTTTTTGCGCACGCAAAAAAAGCAGCGTTTTGCGTGCGCAAAAGGCACTTAACAGCTCCATGTCTCATCACATAGGATGTGTGGCTGCGTGATTTTCGCGCAGCCGCCATCATTATGACACTCCGTTTGGATGTTTGTAAACAGAAAAGCACATGGTGCTTTTCTGTTTCCAAACATACTTTTGACTGCTGTTGTGCGAATCACGCGCGTCCCACGGAAGTGCTTCCGTGTGGTGCGCGTTATTTTCACGCACCCATTGACATCAATGGGTGCGTGATGCGCGAAAAACGCAGAAATATAGGACATGTCGTGAGTTTTACGCAGCGGACACACGCTGTGCGAAAATCACTGACAGTCTGCACTGCCCCATAGACTTGCATAGGTCCGTGCGACACGCGTGAAAAACACGCTGGTGGCACGGACGTATATGGCATTCGTGTAAATCTGCCCTTAGAGTGAGAAGTATTGTAAGATTCTGAAGGGGGTCACCTCTATCGGTATCACTCCTAAAAATTTTAAATATTCTTACCAGTTCCTGCAAGTTCTTGATATTTCAACAATTTGAGGTTGTGTACGAAACAGACCGTGGTAATGAGACGTTACTGTCCCTATGACACCATAGTTAAGGCTCTGGTTACCCTACACTGCGCATAATAGAGGGCACCCGCCCTGATAGGGGTGACCCTGTCTTGAGCAATACAGTACTGCTCCCTCTAAATTAGCCATAAAACTATGTCCTAATTAATATTCGGTCATTCCTTGCCTTTTTTTTTTTTTTTTTTTAGATATTTATGTAAGTAAAACTTACGTTTTAAAACAGGTTTTTACTTACTTTTTGCAAACTGAAAGATACATTAGAGTGGACATCCCCTCTAAGTAGTATGGAGGAAACGGTCCGACATGCTGATGGCGGATCCCGCACACCTCGATTCTACAGGTCATTATTTCCATTGCGTTATGGGTTGGGCCTGTACACATGACAGGTGACATTGCCCGATCCTCTTGGAAACGTATTCGTATTACCGGAGGCACAAAGAAGCAGCGACACACCCTGGCTTAGCGCGCTGAAAAGGAAGATCTGTTACAGGTGACACTTTTGTGCAGGTGTCAAATTACATTTACTTTGCTTTATTAAATTCCGAATTTTATGTCCGAGATAAAGTCTCGGTCGTGCCATTCAGATAAATCTCCGTCAGAGCGCACCCGCCGAGAATACGCTGTATGTTGTGTGAATGTAGCCGTACTGCAGGAGTGTGACAGCTTTTACGAGCGTAAAAAAACATGTAAATCTGTCCCGGTGCGTTGCGTTTTGGATTAGTGTGCTTTGCGAGTGGCATGTGTTTTTCATGCACTCAAGCATTTTTTTCAATGTAAGTGATGTGTAAAACACGGATGTGGTTCGTGGTTTTCACGCACCCAGTGACTTCAACGGGCGACTATGTGCGAGAAAACGCACCAATATAGGACACGAAGTGAGTTTAACGCATCGGACACACGCTGGGTGAAAACTCACGCATGTGAGAACAGCCCCACTGAAATCATTAGGGCCGTGTGCTGTCCGTTGTTTCAACACACAGGACACAAACCAGATTCACGCTTGGTAGCCAAATCATTCGAACCATTGACATTACAAAGGACTTCTGGTCCTCTAGTGATAGGAGTTCCCAGGGATTCAGTTACGTGTTGTACAGGTCCAGGAAGCAGAGATCTAAGCTGCTATATGCACGGTCTTTGCATCACAGGGGCAACTAAATCTGTCTTTCAGTGCAAAGATAAGCCAACCAAGTAATGGCTGGAGAGGAGTGAAGATGGAACCTCACCGGTGACTACCTGCAAACCGACAGCAACTCTCCAGTGTGAGATCCCAGCATACAGCAGCCAAGATCTGAGCTCCCTGGGAGTGAAGTGGGGCACCTCAGGTTAGTCTGGAGGTCTGCAACTTCCTTTGGGTGCAGTCACATGCAGCAGATTTTATTGCAGAAATTTCTACGAAAATAGCTAGTCATCTGAATGGAATTTGTAGAAACCCATGCACCGTCTGCAGAATAAAACTACATCCACATGAATGGAAAGGATTTTAAGTCGCAGACATTTCTGCAACAAAATCTTCCGTGTGTGACTGCACCCTTCAGCTTTAAGGGCACGTTCACACACTAGACTAAAAACGGCTGTAAAATACGGAGCCGTTTTCAAGGGAAAAAACAGCCACTGATTTTCAGCAGTTTTTTTTATGCATCAAGCGTTATTTGATGAGGTTTTTACAGCCGGTTTTTAAACTGTTTTTCTATTGAGATAATGAAAAACAGCTGCAAAAACTGCCCAAGAAGTGACATGCACTTTTTTTTTTTACAGGGCTTCTTGTTACGCGCCATTTTTACAAGCGGCGCATTAAAAAACGCCCAGTGGGAACGAATCGCTGTTTTTCCCATTAAAATCAATGGGCAGATGTTTGGAGGCGTTCAGCCTCCGTATTTTTAGCCGTTTTTCGGGGCGTTTACAGCCCGAAAGACGGCTGAAAATAGGCCGTGTGAACGTACCCCAAGAATATCCGCTCGCTGCTTTGCATAGTGCATTTTTATTCCACATTCAGAGGAAGGATCATTTACAGAGAACTGTGACATTCGTTGGCCGTGCTTCAGGTTCTGCTACACGCAGGGCAGCCAACCAATGAACTGTGCCGATACAATCTTATCTCAACAGAACAGGAAACCATGCATTATATTTCTGAACAAGCGGTTAAAGCTGAAACCACTAGTTGTCCCCTTCTAGATTCTTAAAGGGGCAGTGCAGCGTTTAGAGTAGGAGGGGGTGGGGTGTTGTGAAACTCTTCCCTATAGAATGGATGAGACGTGCCTCTTCCTGATCTAAGACGCCCTCCTTGGCCTCTTTTGTTGAAAGCAATTGTGCCCGCTAGCACAGATCGGATAGGACGGAGTACAAATGCAGCAATAACAAGCTGCCATGTGAATTGGGGCATAGGACATGCACCCCCTCCATAACGCCAGAGTAATTCTTCCTGTGCTGACACAACCACTATTTCCATGCCCATAAGTTTCCCTGATCTGTGCTAAAAACAGAAGTCAAGAACAATTTGCACGTCAATAAGCCTCGAGCCTCAGGAAGTCTACACTAGAAATTAACTTCAATTAAAAAAAAAAAATCTCCTTCCCCCCATCTCCACTCACAAGACACCCCCTCACACCACACGGGGCAGCAGAACATAGTTCAGGACCCGCTGCCTTGTCCCCCTGGCTGCTATAGTAACACTACGTCCCTGCCAAAATGTAAGACCAATGTGCCCAGTGCCAGGTAGCAGAACAGCGAGCAGAGAAATAAAAAAAACTGCATGATCTAGAATAAGTTTCCTTTCAGGATTCACACCCTCTCGGGGTAAATGAGCGGGCATACGCCATTGAACTCTTACGTTTGCGAAAAACACAGCCGATTCATTGTTCCATCTGCTTCTGGGAGACGACTGTTTATAGCTTGCACAGAATCCCGATCACGTGACGCTATTGGTCAATAACTCGACCAATAAATGCAAACTGCAGGAGGGGCGCCAGTCTGAGCCGGCAGACCGACTGATTATAGAGGTGATCAGGGTTACTAAAATTGTTGGCCTATCCTTAAGGCCCGTTTACAATGATCGGGCAAACGATCGCTCACATGAACGCGCGTTCCAGATGGTTGTCCTGTGTAATCAGCATGATGGGAATGTATAGGGACCAGCGATCGTAGCAACCAGCGCTCGTCCTCACACATTACCGGTCATAGCTCCTTGTGAAATGAGCAAACGAACGCCGATCAACGAGTTGTCTCGTTGATCGCTGCTCGTTTTTACGACTCATATTGGCCGGTGTAAAAGAACCCTTAGGATAGGCCATCAACATTATATTGGTGGCGGTCCGACTGTGTCCCCCACCAATCAAATACTTGAAGGGGCCGCGGTGCTCGTACGAACGCCACGGCCTCTTCATTGTTTACATGGTTCTCCTTTACATTCGTACTAGCATGCGTCGCTCACTCGAATAGGACAGTGGGGCAAAACCTACAAATGTAACGGCCGTGCAAGTACAATCGAGGAGAACCATGCAAACAAAGACTGCGGCGCACGTACGAGCACCGCAGCCCCTTCAAACAGCTGATCGATGGTGGTGCCAACAGTCGGATCTCCACCGATCTAGTATTGATGGCCTATCCTAAGGATAGGCCATCCATTCTAATAACCCCTTCAAGTTTGCCTGTCATATGGGTTTGTACATGTTTGCAATAATTGTATTATGTATCCAATGCATCTAAAATAAAAAATTAAGCAGTTAAAAAATTGTACCGTTTTGTGCATACAGCCCTTATGCAGGGCTATGTGTCTGCATGGTTACACAGACTATAAACAAATCCAGTGTAGTCCGACGCTGCAGTCCTGTATTACTCTCCTCCTTTAGGGTGAGCCTCCGGCCAGTATAATAGATCTACCAACAGGCAAAAACTGAAACGTAAAACGTCAAAAACTGTAACTCCATATCACATACTAAGGCAAAATATTTGACCGGTAGCAGATACATTTCTCTTAACAGAAACAAATAGCTTCTGTCTTCTCAGTCTTGCTGAGTACATATTTCATAACATCCCATGGTCGGACCGGACACTGAGTGTAAGGAATACAAAGTACAACATCACCTGGAGGATCAGCCGCCATGTTGGATCAATAGACTAGAGAACGCTGACAGAAAAACACAACTGGCCTTATTGCCTATAGCAACCAATCGGAGCTCAGCTTTCATTTCCTCATCTGCTCTGGGAAAATGAAAGCTGTGCTGTGATTGGTTGCTATGGGAAACAAGGCCTGTTTTTCTGTTAGAGAGTTTTGATAAAGGAGGCCCAATATATTCTGCACAGTGAGGGTTATCCTCTTCATAATTTACACTGTGATTCTTCTAAATATTATCTGCGCTCCTTAAAAGCAACAGACGTCTTTAAGGAGGAACATCTAGAAGAGAAACATGTAAGTGGTTGCTACTTCCACTGCTGATCACAGCCTCACCCGCATGGTGAATGCATATCACCATATCAGCTTGACTGATGCGGTCACATGGTCTGCTCTTAACCAATCACTAAGAGGAGCCTCAATTCTGCAGAACACATGCATCCGCCACCAGGGCCAGAACAGGAGTTAGTGAGGCCAATCAGGAGGTCAAGTATCACCATTATCTTATAGTAGCTCTTAGTTGAAGAGCTCTGTCCTGGCCCCATTAAAGAGTATCCCCAGCTCTTCTGACATTTTAATAAATACTTGTACTCATCATGAAATACAAATGCTGAAGCAGATATTCTTAGAACTCTGCTTTGTTTTTCCTCAGTTGCTCCTCCTGGAAATGTATAAATTGTCAACTGGGCGTGCCAATAGGAGGTGTCCCTACACAGACACGGTCAGCACTCATTAGACAAAGTCAAACTGTAAGGGGACATATGACAAGGGGAAGAGAACGTCCAGTTTCCAGGAGGAATAACAGAGGAACGCCACAACGCAGAGATCTAAGATAATATGCTACAGTAATCTTATTTTATGGGAAATACATTTCAGGAGAGCTGACAGGGCCTCAAACCAAAAGGGCTGCCCATGAATATTTATTAATTAGAGGATGCCCCTGTCTAATCCTCTTAGAATAGATAATTATACAGCTTTCTCTGGCCCGTCATGTGACCCTGTCTCTGGCTGGACAACAGTGAAAATGGATTGGACAAAGGCTTCACTGAACAAGTCTACAAGCTCCACCCCATAGACTCAATTGTATCCAAGAAAAGAAAAGTTTCTGGAAAAGAAACAAAGCAACGCAATGTATTCCGAAGGGGCCAATCTGACTTCCTTAATGGTCCAGGATGAATTTTTATAGCCTTCAACAGTGGACAACCTACAAAGTTAGACATACCAGGCCCCCCTACATAAAGCCCTGGGGTGGAGGTACCTCGTTGTGAGAACTGTCCAAATAACAGACCCCAAACCCTGGTATTAGGAGGCAAAGCCCTCAGACACGGTGACTATGCTCGGATCACTTCATAATCATTTATTTTGGAAAGGATATGTATGGCCATGTTATACATAATGCAAGTCTGAAATCTGTAATTCGTATTAGGAAATCAAGAGGCATAAAATCAAAGTTTCTCTTCTCGTCGGATTCCACGCGGATAAAAACGGACAATTATGGGACAACATTTGACAAAACTGGTTATTGAAACTAGAGCATGTATTTGAGTATTCCATACCCTGGATTATATGCCATAGTACAAAAAAAAGATTCAAGAGGTTCATACGTCACTGCAGTCTGCGATAGCTCTTACATAACTCATGGTCCCTAATGTCTCCCCATCCGCCATTTTTCACGTGAGGTGACAAAGCCGCCATTGAGTATCGCCTACTGATCAGTACGTTTTCCGGAAACAAGTAATTCTGGTTGCCGGTGAACAAAGCCTCCAGTTTGGCACTTTCGGTCGTTGGTTTACATGATTTCTTATGGTGCATCCCACAACTTCCGGTGTGATAAATCCTGGGAACTTCGGGGACGATAACTTTCCAGAACATAGGAAGACAAGTAACAGTCAGATGCTGGAGGGTCCAGTCCCAGTTATAGTCGTCGTAGGAGCAAAAAGTGTCCGTGCACTGGATAAGTTTCTGGTAGGTCTCCCTGCTCATGGCCATCCCCATGTTGTGTTCCGTAGACTTCCAAGTCTTCACCTCCACTTTATCCGCTTTCTCAGAGAACGTCTGGAGACGGGCGTAGGTCCCAAGAGTCATGACGTCACAGTCGGGACATTCCTCGTTCTTCCTGTTCCACATCTTTTTAAGGAGGTAATAAAAGTCGGGGGCCAGGTAATGATCTTCTTCAATCAGCAAGATTAGACCCTTGTGGTCTTTTAAGATCTTGACCTTCTCCCACACGAAATGCAGTTTCCACCACCAGTGATGCTTTGTCTGGGAGAACTTGGCTTCTCTGTAATGTCCGAAAGAATCTGGGTATTCGGCATTGATGCAGCCAAGCTTGATGGCGTCGTTCTTCTCTATGTCTCTAGGACAATCCTTAGGGTCATGCCCGGGGAATTCGTTCGGGTAGAGCTGGACGCTGAAGGGGAAAAATATCTGGAGCACCTGACAAAAATCCACACTAGCCACAATCTGGTTGATTTCCGGGGACCAGTAGTCGTGGCTGAATATCAGTAGGACGTTTTCTATGCCCTTTGCTCTGCGCAGGGACTCCAAGAGAAAGCGCAAATAGTCCGGACGATTGTGCACCTGCACTACGATCACTATGTCATCAGGAGGACGTTTTATGGTTTCCACATTTTTAATGGTTTGGTCAAAATTGAGCTGGAAAACCACAGATCTGTAAACCAAAGTCATGTTATCCACTTCTGGCTTCTGTACTTTCTCCGCCACGGACTCATTGGCCAGTTTCCTAATCCCCGGTGACACGTGCCCCCTGCTGTGTGGTTTTTCCGCCTCGGAGTCTTGCACAAAGTCATTTTTCTTTTGTTTCCCGCTACTCCATAATGCCAAGCCGCAGGCTACCACCACCAGAGTGAGGATGATGACTTTCCTTTTATATATTCGGCACCTCATGATCTGCAGCAGGGAGGGAAGTTGTTGGAATAACACACACAGGGCCTGCCTGTGGGATCCAAATCACAGCCCAGACGGAAACATGAAAAGAACAAAATCTCTTTGGCTAACTCATCTTCCCATCTGATGAGGATACGAGTAGCAGCTCCAAGTGGGCGATCAGATGCATTTCTTATCCCTCCCAGCCTTGCACACATTGACTGAGGCAGATCACCGGCTGGGAACAGGCTCCATGTAACATCTGCTACTTAAGGACACGCAGCGCGCTGTCCCCAGCACCGCTCCCCCTGCAAAAGAAAGCAAATAAAAGATAATCCTAAGAAACAACTAATTAACCCAAAAAAGGGCTGAGCAATAACGTGGACAAGTCACAGCAACGACCAAGCGATAAAACCTGCATATACTTCATACAGATCCAGCCTACAGGACACAATCCGCTAACGGATATTGAAAGAAGATGTGGCCGTCGGTGGTGACACGAGCCCCTTCAGCCTCTCAATGGCCGTCTTTATCTCTCCTGAGTGTAGCTGCAGGGGGCAAAAGGGGTACGGAGCACCACAGTCCCTTCTTTCTAGTAACTGATGGATCCCCACTGATAACATACAGACATGTCAGAAGTCCTTTAAAGGCCATGTATACCATTTATTAAAAAGTTAAAAAAAAACATATATATATATATATATATATATGTGTAACTTTCTAATTAGTTTTTATTCAAAAATATTTTAACTTCTTGAGACACAGCAGCTTTGTGTCCTGTATACAGAGCAACTGTATCTAGCCCGGAATCGATCAGATCAGAGGGACTGACTGGATCAGCAGGCCTGACTGGTTCAGTGTCAGCGGGTCCTGTGTCTCTGACACGCAGGATCGAGCTATTACCGATCACATCTAAGTTGATGCGATCGATAACAGGTGGATCCTGCGCACTGTGTTCACGGAACCAGCCAGTGCCGCCGACCTGACGGATTCAGCGCCAGATACGGCTGCTCTGTATACAGGATACAAAGCAGCTGTATCTCAAAAAGTACAAATTAAGTTTTCAATAAAAAGTATTTAGAAAGTGGCACCAAACACACTTTTATATATAAAAAAAAAAAAGTTTCAAAAGGTGTACATAACCTTTAGAATTGGACTTGAGACCACAAAAGTCAGATTTCACAGATATCAGTAGAGATCAATAAACTTTATTATCCTGTATTCACCCTGGCAAGACTCCTATCCGTACACCCACCGCCTCCCGTACATTTACATTTAGTTGGCAGTAAAGTTTGTGGCTTCTGCTTTGTCCCTTTCCTAGGCAAGGGAGGACGACCACCGGGCAGAAAGATCTCGCGACCAGGACGCCATCGACCTCTATTGGGAGCACATCTGTGGCGCACATTAAACTTGTGTGTCATTTATCAGCAGACTGCACTACTGATCTGCCATAAGGGAGGGCACCATGGGTATATACACTGGACTACAGTTCTCTAATGAGATCAATAATCTCTTGGGCATAAAGTCCAGGCTAGACAGCAGCAGGTGACCATGGGGCACTCTGCCTGATCGTCTGGGTGTAAGCACCATAGAAGACCAATGCAGATAAGATGCAATAAATCGCAACATTGTTGCACTATGAACTAGCCTCTGAATACAGTTGCAATAATACAGAGTTGACATGTGCCAATAGCATATACTAAAGAACAACTAATGATGCCCTGTAGATGGCCAGTCTTAAACATGGGCACCCTCAAAGACTTCAAGGGGTTGTCCATATGCCCTTCATAGACAGAGGTGCCCCACTCACTGCTAGAAAGATCTGCGCCTGCTGTGGTGGACACAGAGCAAACATATTACATGGCAGGGCGAACGAATGCCCGCATGGCAAGTGATCACCCACAGTCTTTACCACCCCATTGAAGTGCATGTCCGTCCTTGTGCACCATTTAACAGGTTACATATACTCAGAGTTTACATAAAACTCAGAAACTGCTTCTACCTTACATCCTGTGTAATAGTCCAGAGCTGCATGCAAAATTCTGCAAACTTCAGAGCTGTAATCTCAGAGAATTCATTGCCAGTTTAGAGTCAGGTAGAAGTAATGAGATAAGGGGCTCAGCTAAACGTCTGACTACAAACGTGAGGACAATTTCCAATGCAGACAGCAGAGTTGGGAATGCAGCTCTGGAGTATAATACAGTACATAATAAGTAATGCAAAGTTACTCAACTTTCTACGATAATTATTTCTGTATATCCGATGTAAAATCGTGTTGAAAGTAGGACACCCCCTTTAAGGACTGGGGACAACGCGGCTGCAAGAAATAAAATAGACTTTAAGCCATGACCGGGGCACTCTATAGAAGTCAATGGTGGCATGGCCAGGGAAAACACCAAAATGCAACCCTAGCAATGGGGCAACTACAACCCCCACAGGAATGACTACTTCCTGCTGCCTCCAACACACCAGACAGGATGCACTGGATTTACATGTGTGCCATACACTTAGATACAGCCCAGGGCAGTCCATGTTCTCCGGTCACAGCCTCAGACCAGGCCGATGAATACAGGAACATGTAGCTATATTAGTCTGAGGTTTCTACGGGGGGGAAAAAAAAAAAAAAAAAACAACCCCCATCATTCACGTCTCACCCCGACACAATAACGGCTGTGCACACAGCACCGCACAACGGTCATACATCACGTCATCACCGAACCCTCATACGTAACGGGCAGGACACTGGAGCCCCGCCTCCACCCGCCTGGTCCTCTCACCTGAGGCTTCTACTGCCGTCGTTCTGTCAGCTCTATGCTTGTGTCCCCCCCACCCCACAGCAAACTCCCTGACCAAACGTCTCCCCCCCGGCTCCTCCTCCACACCAATCCCATTCGCTAATAGAAGTCGTGACGTGTCGCTGCGGATTGGGAGCCACTGGCAGTGTGAGCCGTAGGAAAGAAAAGGGTTAATATACCATTTCTACGCCGATTGGACATGGCTCAGGAAGCGGCCGTCACACTTACCAATGAGGGTACTGAGGCGGGACAATTATTGATCGTTAAGCGTGGAACCAATAATAGGGCTTGTTGCCTGAAAAGGCGGGACTTCATAAACGTGATAAACCAATCAGGAGGTATACTTTAAAGGCAGACCGTGGTCGTGCATATTGGACAGCCAATGAGCTGTGGTTTAGAAGGCGGGGCTAATCAACATGACAGCTTAGATAACCAATAAAAAGCGGCATAGCACTGACTAGAAAGCAACAAGTGAAACTGTAGTTCGTTCAGTGATTGGGGGTGGGGGGGTGGGCCACGTATATACACTCCGCATGTGGGAGGGGCATTAAAGCCGGATTGAAAGCAAAGATTTTTTTAGCCATATGAAACCTCAAAAACCGGATCACGTGGTGTGGGACGATTGTGCAATGTCCCACGTTCATCGACGTGCCAGTTATCACCGCTTGTTGCAAACCGAGAGGGACATAATCCTTGAACTGAGAGACCTTGGTTTATCACTCCGGCAGATCGCTACGTGCCTAGGCCGAGACGTCAGAACTGTTCAATGTTGCGTGTCCTAGAGGTTGGGAGAACAACAAGAACAGGAATGACAGCAATAGGTGCGCGGAGGCGAACCTCTGCACGGACGGATCGTCTGATTGGAAGAATGGCGCGTAGTGATCCATTCTGTGCTGCAAGTGAAATCACATCCCAAGCCTAGGGCGGAAACCAGTGTTGATACAAAGCGTCAGAAGGCGTTTGCACGACATTGGGCTACGAGTCAGACGTCCAGCTACAGGTGTTCCATTGACCACACGCCACCGCTCTCAAAGTCTATCATGGTGCACAGCAAGACGGCAATGGAGGCTGGAATGGAGGTCTATCCTCTTCAGGGATGAGTCCCGCTTTTATCTCGTACACAATGATAGCCGGAAATTGGTTTGGAGACCACGTGGGCAACGCCATGAACTGGCCTTCACAAGTCATCTGCTTTTTTTAAGTGTTTTTACTTTGTCTTTGTGGAATATTTTTGTTAATAAATTTATACGCTTTATTATATCTCTTGTGTCTATAGTCTTCTTTGCCATATACATACCCGTGTGTGTGTGTTCTTTGTCTCTATCTACTGTGGCCTTCACAAGGGAACGTCACACCGGTCCTACTCCCGGGATTATGGCGTGGGGTGGCATGATGTACGGTAGCCGACCCCCCTCTAGTCTTTATTTCAGGTACACTAACTCGGCGTTACGCTGATTTCATCGTGTAACCAGTGGTACGGCCATTTCTCCAAAGTGCTCCAGAAGCCGTTTTTCAAAAGAACAACATCATGGCTGCATGTTAATTTGTGCTAGTGTGCAACATGCGTGGCCTCAACGTGTTACCGTGGCCTGCAGCGTCTCCAGACTTATCTCACATCGAACAAATCTGGGACGTCGTTGGTCGGCAATTGCGCAGGGAGCTGCCAACAGCCAATCTTGATTATCTGTGTGCCCAAGTGCATTTAGCGTGGCATAATGTTACTCAGACGACTATTAACCCCTTAATGACCAGCCTATTTTAAACCTTAATGACCAAGCCATTTTTACGTTTTTCCATCGTCGCATTCCAAGAGCTATAACTTTTTTATTTTTGAGTCGACATAGCTGTATAAGGTCTTGTTTTTTGCGGGACAAGTTGTATTTTTTAATAGCACCATTTTGAGGTACATATTATTTATTGATTAACTTTTTTTGGGGGGGGGGATAGAAAAAAACCCTTAAATTTCACCACTCTTTTTCACATCTTAAATCTACGCCGTTTACCGTGTGATATAAATAACACAATAACTTTATTCAACGGATTGTGACGATTGCAACGATACCAACTTTGTATCGTTTTTGTATGTTTTACTACTTTTACACAGTAAAAACGCTTTTTTTTCAAAATTATTTGTTTTTGTCTACCCATATTTGAAGAGCATAACGGTTTTATTGTTCTTCCGATGCAGTTGTATGAGGGTTTTTTTTTTGCGGGAAGACTTGTAGTTTTTATTGGTACCATTTTGGAGCAGATGCGACTTTTTGATCACTTTTTATCAATTTTTTTTTTTTTAAGTCAGGATTCACAGAAAACAGCAATTTTTCCATAGTTTTTTATTAATTTTTTTATGGCGTTCACCGTGCGGGTTAAATAATGTAATAGATTTATCATCAGGGTCGTTACGGACGTGGCGATACCAAATATGTGTAACTTTTTTACTTTATTTTGGGTTTGTCGCTGCAGAATTTAGTATGTCCGTTAACGTTGGACATTATCTGCATTTGTCTATGAGCTCCAAATTAGTGAATGCTCTCTCAATGGTGGATCTGAGAGAAACCGGCCGGAGAGAGACCATGACACGCAGCTTCAGTGTTCAAATGATCTCTGCCCTAGGGGGCGGATCCATCTTTATTTATAGGAAAATGAGAGTAGGCGGTAACCTCATACTTGCAAATATAAACATTCTATATATGGTAATATCCCAAAACTCCACATATGGTATAATGACAGGAAAGGTGTAGGCTTTGGTTTCAGCCAATCATCTACAATATGATAATGACTCTGATTCAGCCAATAAGAATTATATCAATGCATTATAATAATTCTTCACCCTCCAAGCCCCAGGTGGCCTGAACCTTGTCCCATGGGAAGACACACATTTCAGAGACACAAGTTAATTTGTCTCTACTTCTTATCTCACTAGAGAATGGAGACTGCAGAGAAGTTTAAATTAATTAAACAGAGGCCTGAATCCAAGGCTGACTTATGGTAAACAGCCATTGTCCATTCGGCCAAGGCTATTTGATCTGCTCCTTAAAAGAGTAATAAAACATTCAATTCAAGAACACAACATAGAATTGCTTCAGGACATCTGCTGATATTTACTTTTTACTTATTAACCTCAAGATAGCTCCTTCAGGCCAAAAGATAGATTCCAATGATCCAAAATGGATGCCGACCATACAAGATGGAGTCCATGCAAAATGTTATCTTTGAAACCCATTCTAATCACTTTCACAAAAGCAATATATGTTCACACATATAAAAATAATTAAAAATATTTTTGACAGGTTTTTAATAGTAAAGCATTTTGTAAGGGGAAAAAGTGGGTTTTTCATATTTTTAAAATTAACTTTAATAAACTTTTTTACTTTAATATGCGATTCTCCGATCGCTATTATAATACACTGCAATACTTTTGTATTGCAGTGTATTACTGCCTGTCCGTTTAAAACGGACAGGCATCTGCTAGGTCATGCCTGCGGCATTCATTACAGGCAGACCTGGGGGCCTTTATTAGGCCCCCGGCTGCCATTGGAGACACAGACACTCGGCGATCGTATCGCCGGGTGACAGTGGGATGAGAGAGAGCTCCCTCCCTCTCTCCAAAACCACTCAGATGCGGTGCTCGCTATTGAGCACCGCATCTGAGGGGTTAAACAGGTGAGATCAATACTAATATCGATCTCACACGGCACAGGAGGGACGCCCCCAGCTGCCTCTAGCAGCGGAGAGCAGGGAGATTTGACGCTCCCTGCTCTGTTTACTTTATCCTGATGCAGCGACGTAAAAAAGGCATATGCATCAGAATAAAGCCCATTAGTGGCCGCCGTTAAAAGGCGTATCGGCGGTCACTAACAGGTTAATATCCTCACTGATAGCATGCGGAGGAGCGTGGATTTCTGCGCGTGGTACTTATACTAGATACTGAATAAATCAAGATGTTTGGAATATTTTGCTTCCATTCTTTTTATCATTTTCACATCAACATGTCTGTCCATCCTGTGATTTCCACAACACCAAAACTTTTCCTTCTTAGGCTATGTTCACATCTGCGCTAGGGCTCCGTTCCGTCTGAGCTTTCCGTCGGAACGGAGCCCTGACAGACACAAACAGAAACCATAGGTTTCAGTTTCCATCACCATTGATTTGCCAATGGGTTCCGTTTGTCTTCTCCAGTGGTGGGTGCAAATCCTCCTAGGCTCCGGCTAGGAGCCCTCAGAAATACAGCAAGCAAAAAAACTGAGGCAGCACTCCAAAGTAGTGGATGAAAATGGTGATGTGTTTAATCACCCCACAGGCAGGCAACATTTTGTTCCTGCTTAATAGGATCCTTTTGAAGGCTTGAAAAAGATCCCATTAAGCTGGATCGAAACGTTGCCTGCCTGTGGGGTGATTAAACACATCACCATTTTCATCCACTACTTTGGAGTGCTGCCTCAGTTTTTTTGCTTGAGAGCGATAGAGATAGAGAGAGAGAGCGCGATAGAGAGAGAGAGAGCGCGATAGAGAGAGAGAGAGCGCGATAGAGAGAGAGAGAGCGCGATAGAGAGAGAGAGAGCGCGATAGAGAGAGAGAGAGCGCGATAGAGAGAGAGAGAGCGCGATAGAGAGAGAGAGAGCGCGATAGAGAGAGAGAGAGCGCGATAGAGAGAGAGAGAGCGCGATAGAGAGAGAGAGAGCGCGATAGAGAGAGAGAGAGCGCGATAGAGAGAGAGAGAGCGCGATAGAGAGAGAGAGAGCGCGATAGAGAGAGCGCGATAGAGAGAGCGCGATAGAGAGAGCGCGATAGAGAGAGCGCGATAGAGAGAGCGCGATAGAGAGAGCGCGAGCGATAGAGATATATCCACACACACACACACTCTAAGTATATAGAAAGTATATACTTTGTATTCCCTGCGCCCCTTAGCGTTAGAATAGGCAGGCAGGAATAGTAGGTTAGTTAGTGTGATAATACATTGTTCGTTAGTTAATTAATCCATGCATTAACTATTTAGTGTCATTTAATAAATTACACGAAATCTGGCACTTTTTGGATCAATTGTTTGTTTGTAATATAAAATGTTTTGCATGTGTAGTAAAAATATATATTTTTGAAAGTGCGATTTGTTCTAAAAACACAAAACTAAAAAAAATGGTGCAGTTATCCGAAGGAAAGTCAATCAGAAACGAAGCGGTACAGCCCTCGCCCGGGGGCTTCTGCTGCTTTTAGTGATCGGTGGGAGTCTCAGTGCTCAGCCCCCCACCGATCAAAACTTGACATATCACTATGACATGTCAGAAGTTCAGTTACCCTTTCACGTGACCTTTATAGATCAGAAAAAATCCCCATGCGCTCCAGAAAACAACTCATCGCTGCAAACTCAAGATATTTGCTGGGGGTAGAGGAACGGATTTGCTGGCTGATGTTATTTTGGGTTTCGTGTCACTTTCAATATGAATAAAACTTTACACCTATGTAAATGAGCGCAGCCATGAATGCAAAGTGATCCCGTGTACTGCAGCGTCTCAGCAACCCGTATGAGTAATATGGATATTTTGAGAAGAGGTGCAATTTATTTTACATGGGCTACAGTTCATTTTTGGCAAAATAATACATTTTGTCCCCTCCACGGTACGTGTGACACAGACAGCTGCTGCTATTGCTGCCATCTGGCATTGAGCCGCCTTCCCTTGTTGCCAAAGGAACTGTTCACCCTCAAACAGCAAGTGTCACTCCGCAACAGTCGTAACGTTACACAATATACGAGACGAGATACAGATCTCAGAGGAAACACCCTGAAAACGCAGCCCTCAAAAATGACGGTTTGCGTTGAGAAGGCCGAAGGAAAGACTGGTCTGTGGTGCGACTGATAGGAGTCATACAGTGAACGAGATCAGAAACTAATCCAGGCAGTAAATACATATCCAGCACACGAGATACTGACGTGTACGACCAGGTTCAATAAATAAAAGTTGCATTTATTAAAATTTTACATTAAAATTGTTCTATTTTACATACAAATATACATGAATACGTGTCCTGATGACGTCACGTGTCACAAGTCTGAGAGGATCGTTATGCTGCAAGGTCGGCTTCGTTACCTCTTTGTATAGAGTGCCAATGTAAGAACACTTGGGATTTACCATACAATGGCTGAGGCACGACAAGTAAAGTCAATCTTACACTATAAAAATACAATATTGCAGAGTTGAATGGGATAGTTCCTCCTTGACCACTTGTATCTACACAGGCAAACAACCAGGTCTCCATAGGTCGTATACAGTTATCTTATCTACTAGGGGAACAGAGGATTGGGCATATTGAAATTCAAAATGCCCGACCTCCACCCCCCCAAATATCAGCGGGTTCAGCCAACTTTGAAGTAAGGCTGTGTTCACATCAGCGTCGCTTTCCGTCGAGGAGTTCCATCTGAGGCAAACAAAGGAAACACTGAAAAGAGAAATTATACACAGTGTCATGCAAATTGCAGGGCTTGAGGGAGCGGAGCGTGACAAGGATTCTCTCTGTTGTACTCTGAATCCCTGTGTTATGCAGGGCCTGTGAACTTGGTATAAGATAGTGTGCACGGTTTGACCGTTGCTTCTTTAACTACAACTTCTGGCATGCTGGGAGTTGTAGTTCCACACCAGTTGGAGAGCCAAGGTTTGCAGAACACTGTTCTCAGCATTACACGTCTCGCACAGTGGAGTTAGTTTGTGCTCTGAATTAGTATTAAAGCAGCGGGACTATTCATTATGAATCAGGGACTCTGCCAAGGCACCAAGATATCAATGATCGGGGAGCAGATTGTGGAACAGAACGGATACGCTCCACTACTAGAGATGTCAGCTCTTCACTTTACACTCTGGTGCTTTGCAGGTATTTGTCGAGGAACATTGAATAACAGGTGAGAGAGCAGAAGTAACAGATAATGGGGGCCTCTGTCCCACCCATGGAGTCCACGAGGACCACTGTCTGAGACACCTGGTGTAGATTCATTGCAACAATCGTCTGGATGAAGGAAGACAAGCACGGCCCGCCGCAGTCACACGTTTTGGCCACTGACAGATCCTGGCAGAGGTGCTTGGGGATCACTTGTGGTCCATATGGAATTCTAGAAAAAGAACAAAAAAGGGATTAAAAAAAAAAAAAAAAAAAGAGAAGGTCACCATCCTCAAATGCATCTAAAAAAAAATAAACAAATTAACCTATGGGTCGCTGACAATCTAATGTCTGAAGAGGTGAAACAACCTCCACGGGAACTGAAGTGGTTGCCATGTTGGTCGTCCCCTTGCTTTCCCCGAAAGAGAAATGAAAAAGAAAGATTTAAAAAAAATAAAAAATCATAAAGTAATAACGAGAGGACAATTTAAAGGAATTGTCCAGAATTAGACCAAAAAAAAAACAACAAAAAAAAAAAAACTTGCTGCTGTCTTCCAAAAACAGCACCACTCCTGCCCATAGGTTGTGTCTGGTATTGCAGCTCTGCTCCATTGAAGTGAGTGAAGCTGGGCTACAATACCACTCACAACCTGTGAACAAGTGTGGCACTGTTTTTGGAAATAAGCAGCCATGTTTTTCCAATCCTGGACATCCCCTTTAATTATATATGAACTGAATTTTTCTGTTTTTTTTTTTAATTTTAGGGGATAATAATCTTTTACATAAAAGTCCTTATATGGCCCGTCCTGGGCCGTATAAACGAGTGCCGATCAACAATTGTACGTCTGATAATTGGCCGGTGTATAAAAGCCCTTGTACACGGGGGGATTATTGGGGAGACAATCGTTCATATAACGCTCGTTGACGATAATTGCGCTGTGTAAACCGGGCAGCGATCCGCAGATAAACGAGCAAACGCTGAATCATCTGCTGATCGTATAGTTTTAAAACTGTAAAATATTATCGTTGTCGACAGCACATCTCCCTGTGTAAACAGGGAGACGCGCTGCCGACATGATAATAATGTATGGGGACGAGGGATCGGAGTAACGAGCGCTCGTCTCCATCCATAGCTCCGTGTGACAGGAGCAAACGATCGCCGATCAACAATGTCTCGTTGATCGGTGTTCGCTGCAGCGGCCGAATATCGTTTAGAGGTTTATACGATGCGATGTCTGAAGTGTTGTTTCCGTTTTCTTATTGGGAACAATAGCGGAGGGCTGAGATGTGGTCACACCCTGGAGAAATTCACACTTGTACATAATAGCACAAGGCGGAGAATACGTGTTTAGAATTTCACACGCAGCGGAGAATTAGGTCAGCGACCAACTGAAAATAGAAAGATCAAGAAATACTTCATCCCATTCATGAAAAAATCCATTCGTTTTGATGTTTCCATTTAAGGCTGTGTTCACACAGGGCGGAAACGGTGTGTAAAAGTACACTGCGTATCAGTCCTAGAACCTGCAGGGAATTCCATCTGAAAAAACGCAGTTTTTCCAGCAGAATCTCGGCTGCGGACAACAGTGCTTGAAAAAGAACTTTAAAAAAATTCAATACTTATCGCCTGGGCGTTGTTCTAAAGTTTTTCAAAAGTTTAATCTTAGACTCTGCCCACATTTGCGTTGGGCTTTTTGAATAATGAAAACCACACGCAGCGCCGTATGACGGATAGCACCGGCGCCCAATGGACCGTATTGACTTATAATCGGGTTCGTCAGGGCGTCCGTCATTTTGATCGGAAGAATAATGTGAACGCAACACAATATTTTTCCTCTGATGCAGAAGTGAACAGAGTCTCCGTTATATCCGATTCTGGGGAAGCTACGTGACCGCTATTATAACAACCCCATACCTTCATCCAACTTTCCCTGGCCCCTGAATGGCAAATATGCCTCATTATCGCCATGACAGCTGGATGACAAGCTGTTTATGAGCTGTATTTTTGCATTTTATGGGAACCCCGTTGTGTCAAGA
Organism: Rhinoderma darwinii; assembly: GCF_050947455.1. Lineage (NCBI taxonomy): Eukaryota > Metazoa > Chordata > Amphibia > Anura > Rhinodermatidae > Rhinoderma > Rhinoderma darwinii. The sequence continues at coordinate 73,279,353 of NC_134698.1, read as the reverse complement.
CTGCTCTTGGGCATTTCCAGATAGATTTCCATCTAGATCATGAATGTGAAAACTCTACTGATTTATACAAATCGTCTGTATAGGGAAGCCCAGAGGTAACGCACACATCTCGCCTTGTATTCCCCTCTAGATGCCATTAGACAATTGATCTCTTTGAGGCAGGAGGCCAAACGCTGATGTAACGCCGTCCTGTCTGTCTGCACCAACGAATAATCTACACACCCCATAAATATATTTCTAACACCACAGTAAAGAACGTTAAGTGTAACAATCTGTGACAACGCGCGCCAAGGTGTCGGAAGAGCTGCGAAAAACGTCATGAGAAATCCCGTCAAGTTTCAACCTCAGGCTACATTCACATGACAGTGAAAAACAGACGTGTGACCGACGTTTTTTTTTTTTTTTTTTTTTTTTTTAACGGCCGTCACGGCCATTTTCAGAATAATAAAGTTCAATGGGTGTATTCACATATCCGTTTTTTTTTAACATACTGTGAATACTGGCTGTCAGAAAAGAGGACATGTCCTATATTTGGCCATTTTCACGGCCAGACGGCTCCCATAGAACTCAATGGATCATGTAGATAGCGTCTCCCTGTAGACAGCATCAATTACTTTTCCCATCCCTTGGTTGAACTTGATGGACATGTGTAACCCCCCTCCCCCGTATATGACACCCACTCGCCCCCTGGAGGAGTGGAATCCCCGGCCAGGGATTACACTCCTGGAGAAGCCCCCGGCGTCACTATCCATATATGGACAGTGACGTCAGGCGTTCCTCCTGGAGCGAAATGACCTATCCTGTCAGTGCAGGAAGCAGATGGCTCCAATCATTGTATAGTGGCCGTGCTGGGTTACTGCAGCTCTGCTCCTGTTCACATGAGTAAGAGCAGAGCTGCAGCACGGCCGCTATACAATGACCGCAGCCATCTGCTTCCTGCACCGACCACTGCATAACTTCCGGTGCTGGAGGCAGCTGATTGGTGCTGTGATACTGATGACCTACCCTATGTATAGGTCATTAGTATGAAAAACCGCCTCGTGCCCGGACAACCCCATCAAAGGTTGCACAAGTAATACTCTACCTGTAGCTAAGAGTCGCCCTTGAAGTGGTTTCCAGTAATGTAAGCGGGATCTTCAACTGGATGTCGGGAACCATGGGATTTGCTTTCTCAAAAGGATTACCAAACAGATCCAGATTCTCAAGCACTAACATTTTGAAGCTGTTGGGAAGATATGGAAGTTTATTTTTGGTGGCAGAAAGGAAGCGCAGTTTACCCAGCTTGCCAATGGCAAACGGCAACTGAACGAGCTCATTGCCATCAAGCTTCAGATTGATAAGTTCTCGGAAATTGCAGAACTGGAAAGGAAGAGCCTTAAGTTTGTTTTCACTCAAGTCCAAAGACTTCAGAGAGTTCCTCAAGGTGGAGTCGCACAGCTCCACCTCAAACGTCTCTAGGAAGTTACTGTGCAGGGTCAGCTCCTGGAGACACACCAGATCACCTATGGTCTTCGGCAGCTTCTTGATATGGTTGTTGCTGAGATCAAGTTTCTGAAGTTTCTTTAAGCATAGCATCCGCATGTCCACTCGAGCCAGCTTGCAGTAGGAGACCTGAAGATGTTCTAGAGAATAGGGGAAGTTCTTGGTGAGCGGGTAGTCTTTCTTGCAAGTAATAATCATTTTGGCTCTGGGTTTTTCTATTTCGGAGGTCTTAGCGGGAGTCAGACGTGACAGCGGTACAGGGCTGGCATCAGTGCCCTTATGTGCCAAACTCACTGCAGAAATGAAGTTTTTCAGGTTGCCAACATCAGCCTGGAACAAAGGAAATAAAAAAAAAAAAACACTGAAAAGTGAGACATTTTTAGAAGTTTCTTTATAGAGGTTGTATGCGGTTATTTATTTTTTTTTCTCCAGAAACAGCGCCTCTCTAGTCCACGTCTGGTATTGCAGCCTGGCTTTTTTTAAATCTCATCCAATTTTTAATGCACCTAGAAGACGACTAGGGGATGTTTATCGACCAAACTAACATCTATTTTGTTAATTGTTGATTTCCGCCTGGCACTTCCCATCAATATACATAAAAGTAAAATACTGACCCAATAAACAAAGGCATTTGCCATAAAGGGTTGAACTGGACTGAGCTGAAAATTGATGCGAATAGGAAGAGAGCCGCCAACTGACAGTGTGCCCAGGATGTGTCGCTTGGCCATCCGTTCAGCAGCCTGCGTTTCAGTTTAACTTTTTATTGGGAACCCATAGATGCCCTTGTATAAAGCTTAAAGGGGTTTTCCCATAATCAATATTTATCACCTAAACCACAGAATATGTGATAAATATCTGATCGGTTGGGGTCTGACTGCTGGGACCACCACCGATCCCACAACAGGCTTACCTGGCTGTCTGTGTGCACCCCATATGAATGGAGCAGCAACGCGCATGCTCGGCCATAGATAGATGAGCGCGATCTCCGGCAGCCCCATAGAAAGTGAATTTTTTGATCTGTCTTCAGAGCGAATTCCTTCAGCTAGTAGCAATCAATTTTGTCAACTGCATAAAAAAAAAAAAAAAAATGTATATATACCTTACTGAGACATATATCCATCGCTGGCTCTCTAAGTCGTATTGTCGCTTTTCCTTCATTTACAAACTTGGAAAACAAATTCTCAATGTTGTCCTGCAGCTGTACAAAAGAGAAAGTTACATAGTTCAACAAATTGAAAGAAAAGACACCGGTCCATCAAGTCCAACCTCTAATATACCGTGCTGATCCATAGGAAGGCAACCCCCCCCCCCATGAGGTTGATGCCAATTGCCCTTTATTAGGGGGGAAATTCCTCCCCGACTCCAAATATGGCAATCAGAATAAACCCTGGATCAACGTCCCATCTCCAGATTCTAGTATTAATAACCTGTAATATTATATATTTAAAAAAAAAAAAAAAAAAAAAAAAAGACGCATGGAGCTTTGCTGATGGGGACAACTGGGGACCCCAAAAGGGATGTAAAACCCCTCCTGGTCACACAGCACAGCACATGTACTATACAGAGCACAAGTTTATTTTTTACATAGTGACGGAGGTCTGAAACTTCAGAAGCGATGGAAAAAGCAAAACCAAATCAATTTTCTTTGTGACAAATGGCCTCATGCAGTTGACCGTAGTGGCGTGCACGGCCGTGATCTTCAACTCGGACAGCCGCGGAGTGTCACCCGCGGGCTGCCCGCAAATTGTGGGCCGTACATTCATTTCTATGAGCCTGGACCACAAAACACGGCCATAATAAGACATGTCCTATCTTTTTGCGGACCGCGGAAACCACTGTCGTGTGCATGGGCCTATAGAAATGAACGGGACCGAAATTCACCTGCATATTTGCGGGTGAATTGCGTCCGCAAAAACACGTTTGTGTGCATGGGGCCTTAAGCCTTATTCACACAAGCGTGTTTCTCATCGGCACACTGACCCATACATGTCAATTGGGGCTATCCACACATCAATTCGTTTTTTTTTCCAGTGAGCATGTGTCCGTTGCAAGTAACTCACAGCAAATCCCATTCTGGTCCATTTTTGTGGCCCAGACTTGCCCATTAAAGTCTGTAGGTGGGTGAATAAAACGGACAGCACATAGACGACATCAGTTGCTAAAGAAATGCAGAAAAAAAAAAGGAAAAGGGAAACCAGGAAGAGCTTACAGAGGACACAAAACAGTCATATGCATTAAAAACGGCCCATTTTTGGAGAACGCAAATCGAACACTCATGTGAACAAGGCCCAAAACATCAGGCAAGAGACTTGCATTTCCTGCATGATTCTAGTGCACATGCGCCATCTAGTGGATGAAACATACACATGTTATGAATGAAAGCATTTTGTTTATTATTTCCTGTTACTTCCACAATATTATTATACACCTTGACGCATTTGTACGTTTTTCTAATTATTTTGACAATAAAAAGTTAGGGCCTAGTGGCTGTACTGCTAAGGCTTCGTTCACACCTGCGTCAGGGTCCCGTTCTAGCGTTCCATTGTAGCGGACCCCTGACTGAAACAAATGGAAACCATAGGTTTTTCTTACGGCCCAGAAACACATCCGTAAATATATGGAAAGGTGCCCGTGGCCAATAGGAATTAACGAGTCCCCGTGGACACGACCGTAGTTTTCATCTGTAATTATGGATAATCTACGGACCTACTCATTGCTATAAGCCACGGACACCTTTCCTTATATTTACGGACGTGTGTCCGGGCTGTAAAAATAAACGGCAAAATATTGAACACGTCTTATTCTTGTCCGCAATTGAATAGAAGTCTAAAGGCGCGTCCAAAATTGCAGAAGCGTTGATATGTGACGGAAGTGGATTCCCCAAGAAAATGGCGCACACATGTTTATTTTAGTAAATGCTTGTATTCCCAATTAAATGCCAATTCTGTTCAATATTTTCTTAGAACTGTGCTGTTCCTCTGTTATTCCTCCTAGAAATTTATGAATAAACTGACAACTGGGTGTTATTGTTCGCATTGTCAAGGGGGCGTGTCCCTACAGTCTTACTCTGTCACCAGTGATTGGCCAGTGTCAGTCTTTGTAGGGACACACCCCAACTGGTAACACCCAGTTGTCAATTTATTCATACATTTGTAGGAGGAGTAACAGAGGGACAGATTTGGTGCTGCCATTTTATTTTGGGCTCCTAATCTTCCTGAAGATTCTTATCAATGACTGTCCGATAATCTAGGATATCTGCTAATCCGGCACCTATCAGGATCATAGTTTAAAGAAAAAAAAAAATATTACTATTTGTACAAACTCAAAGGATAAAATGTATCGTCCGGATTATCAGGGGCTTCTAATTTGTAATCTGGAGCAGTAATCTGCCATTTATGGCTCTTCAGCAGCCTGTCTGAGTTTGCTGGGAGTTGTAGTACCCAACAGCTGGAGCCAAATGTTACATACTGCCCTAGAATATTAGCTGCTGCAGAACCTCTTCTTTCGCCGTAGTTATTGACACGTCAGAACCTTTGTTACTATGGTGACCAGGCACTCGCCTTGTATCTGGAGCCAGCCTTGTCTTTGATGGTACAGATCATTAGGTAGATGGGACCCCGCTGCCCGGAGCTCTTTTCCTCCTGTCTCCCCACGGACAGCACAGCCCGGGTCCCTCTCCCTCTATTCCTCATGCCGAATGTCGGGAGCATCCGGTTAATCACTTCCACCTCACACTGCAGCTTCATGGCGCCGGTAACCCGTATGTGACTGGTCTATTCCGCCGGGGTCATAGAGAGCTGGCCCATCCACACCGCTCTATCCAGTCATGACAATGACAACTTTGTGTTCCCGCTCACCAGTTCGATGACGTCATCACTCCTCCAATGTGATAGAGAGGACTGGCTAGAAAGTCGCACTTTCTATATCACTATTGTTGGTGCTAATAATAAACTACATGGCAGATGTCATATTGCGGGGGAACCAGGACAAATAGAAAACTGTTGGCGCAAGGAGCCATATGTATGACAGGGAAATAGAAAATGTGGCAGTTGCCAATAGCAACCAATCAGAATTCTGCTTTTATTTTGCCTCACGTCTTGGCAAAATGAATGCTGAAATATAATTGGTTGCTATGGGCAACTTCCATTTCTTTGTTTGCACTAGTTTGTATATTTTAGTGGCAATTGGGGAGATTTATTAATGCAAGTATGCAGCTTTTCTGTATTATTTGCATTTTAAAGCAAGGCTTGGGCTCCGCAGCAACATAAAGTTACGCAAGGTGGCTCGCAACAATGAAGTTGCGATTTTCTCTAGATATGTGAATGTGGCCTAAAGGTGCAGAAAACCTAATATCTGTTGCAAACACCTGGCAAAATATACATTTTGATATACTAGTGCAGAGCATGGGGGCAGAGCATGACACAGGGATTCTCTTTGGTTTTCTTTTTATCCTTGTGTCATGCTCCGCCCCCCCAGGCCCTGCACTAATATATTAAAATATATTCCTTTTGCCTGGAGTGTCCCTTTATTATGCTGCAGGTATAAGGTTTTGGCTGGGTTCCCACTTAGATAAAACTGCAGAATTTAGGCCTCATTCCCACGAACGTGCTTTTGCAGCCGCAATTGCCCCGAAAATCCACGTGAGAATTGCGGCCCCATTCTTTCCTATGGGGCCATGCACGCGACTGTGGTTTCCACGGTCCGTGCATGGCCCCGGAGCCCGGACCACAGAAAGAACGGGCATGTCTTATTACGGCCGTGTTCTGCGGTCCGGGCTCATTGAAAATAATGGCTCGTCAGCCTGCGATTTGGGGGCGGCTCGCGGGTGTCACTCCGTGGCCGGCCGACCCAAAAATCACGGCCGTGCACATGGCTACGGTCGTGTGCACGAGGCCTTAGGCAACAGAATTCAGCATTTACAGTAGCAGCAAAGTGAATGAAAATGAGCAAATCTCAAGCACGCGCTGCAGAAAAAAAAATGCAGAAAGTGTTCTGTGGTGCAAATATTAATTTCACTGCATGTCAATTAAGCTGCGCATTTCGTGTGGAGATACCACGTATTTGGCCCATAGACTTCAATGGGGGGGGGGCATAAATTCAGCAACAGATTTGTTTTATTGCGGTTTTTACAGCATTTCCGCATTTTATAATCAATGTTTAACACTAAATATACAGGTAAAACTGCAGCATTTCCGCAAAAATGCACTATGTTCTGCGGTTTTTTGAGATTTCACTGCAGATTTTCCATTGCTGAAATTACACAGCGTTTCCTGTGGGTGGGAACATACCCTTGGGCCACATTCACATGTAGCGTACTCCATTCTGAAAATCTGCAGCAAACTTCAGTACAGTGTATGTCAATGAGATTTTCGTGGATTTTAAAATGCGCACCATGCCCTGTTGTGTAATGGATTTGCTTGGGATTTCACAGCGGATTTTACCTACTTTATTGTGGGAGGTGAAACGCACTGAAATAAATGTGAGTTCACTAGGGATTTTTCCGCCAATTTTTACAGGGTTCCACTGCGGACTTTGTTGTGTGTGTGAACATACGCTTAGGGCAGTATAAAGAGAGCGTAATACGGGCAGATTTCTGTGCCCGTATTACGGCCGCAAATCCCGACCGTGGGTCTAATGATCCGAACTTGCCGCCGGACATCTTGACCTTTTTGACTTTTCTCTCGCACAGCGCCACTCTTGTCCAGGCGCTGTGTCCGATATTGCAGCTCATCCCGCTATTAACAAGTGACAGCATCTGGATAACCCCAGAGCCCCCCAGGGCGATTATACGCACACAATAGTCGCACATGAAATGGAAAACACATTGCGATATTATGCAGTATCGTATGTAATATGTTCCTCTGGGATTGCAGGTTTACATTGCTCGCGATATGGTGATAACCGCATAAAACCAATTGAATCCTACCACTATCACGGGTAGCATATCGCATGCAATTTTGCGCTGCGATCTCACATCACGTGCGATATATTGCAGTGGAGCCTGGCCCTAAAACTGGTGCTGTGTCTAAATTTTTGGGGATATTGGGGTTCACTGCAATGACGAATTTGTCGTTTTTTCAGAGGAATCAACTATGACCGATTTAGACATAACACATGCTTTGTTCCCATTCGTTACACAATAAAGTTTTCCAGATTTTGAATGTAGCCAATGTTGTTCATCTCTAGAATATAAGACACGACGCTTAGGTTTCCATGGCAGCTTGGCAGCCGCAGTGCAGCCTGGGATAGCTAGTTGCCAGTACTCGCAGTGCATGCCGGGAAGCCTCTGCCGGGTTGATTAGCGCCTGCGCAGCTCCGCCTCTTCCTTTTCTTGAGCAGATAGACGGACGAGATGGGTCACCAGCAACTGTACTGGAGCCACCCTAGAAAATTCGGCCAGGGATCCCGCTCCTGGTGCGTGTGTGGCCGCTCGCTATGTTGTGGAGGGTGAACCGGGGCCGGGGCGAGAAGGGTAGACGCCGGGCGGTGGTTTTATAGGGAGGATGTGACTAGGCCGCATGGAGACCATCATGGCGGACGGGGGAGTCGGGATGGCGGCGCTTGCGTTATGTCCCCCCGCGCTGATTTGTGTATGTGAGGCTCAGGCCTGATCTAAGATCCTGCAGACCATGTTCTACCCCAGTCACCTGTACTTTAAAGCCATATCACATGTTAAAGATCTCTGCATGCTGTCAATGAATGGAAGTGTCTCAAGTTCAGACAATGCTTTAAGCTAAACACATCCACCGTACAAATCTCTCCTGTTCTGATGGTTTGCCACAATGTATCAGCTAGCAGTACAGGTTGATACGTCGCATAACCTGAAAATACTCGCGGAAAACTCAGATGTGTGTAATAGTTGCTTTTTGCTGACAACAAGCAGAGATCTTAAAAATGGTGGGAAAAATCTATATCTACATATTAGAAAATCTCTACTCTAAACTAGACCATGATTAAAAGGACAGTCCCAGAAGTGATAATCGTCACAGGTCCACAGGATGAATAGAGGTGGCTTATTGCTGGGACCTCCACGGATTGGGAAAACTGGTCTCAAACCACCTTCACTGTGTACCCTACATTGAGGAGCCTGAATGGAGTTGCGATGCCAATCCATTCAATGTGTATGGGGCGCACAAAAAAAAGAGCGCTGCCTGTCATGGAGTAGCACTGTCCATGCTCAACCGCTGCTCCAAAGTTCTCATTGTGGTCGAGTAGGGAGTTGAAAAAGGGGTTCTAGACCCCCCCCCCATTCTAGTAATCGGTGAGGTCCCCAGCAATCAAACACTTATCGCCTCTTTTGGGGGATAGGTGATGATGGTCAATTCTAGAAATACTCCTTTAAGCATTATTTACACTCTATGAAGCCCCTTTGTGTCTTTGGACATGACAGCGACGGGTGAACCCAGCCCGTAAAACACAATCTGGTATTGGGGGTCCTATAAAAAAAACAGACCCTCGTTCCTCATGTTTAGATTTGTGAAGGTATAAAGAAATTGCTGGTCTGCACCTGCATGGCTGCCAATGAGCCAGACACGGGTGAGCTTTAGTAATGCAGGTGTGCCCATTTCCTGCCATGATTGTTTTAAAGGGTAACTAAACGTTCAACAAACTTCTGACATGTCAGTGACCTGTCAGACGTTTGGATTGGTGGGAGTCCGAGCACTGAGACCCCCACCCATCGCCAAAATGAAGCTGCAGAAGAGCTCGTGTGAGCGCTCAGCCATTTAGTTTCTTGTTTTTTTTTCTGGAAATCAATGTATCGGAGCACAGACGCATAGACTTTATATTGAGCCCGTACTCCGATACATTGATTTCTGGAAAAAGCTGAACAGAAACTAAGCGGCTGAGCACTCACAGGAGCACTTGCCGCTTTGTTCTAGCGATCGGACCCCCACCAATCAAAACTTCTGACATGTCAGATGGTTTTTTTAATGTTTACGTTACACTTTAAAGGCTATGGGTGCTTTTTATTCTATTCGCGTTCAACTAATTTTGGGGTAAAAATAATTTCCCCTATAGGTCTATGTTTCTGGTGCAGCCTCCATGTGTTCACATACATTGTAGGCTGCTCTGTCCCGTTCCTAGTCAGTGTATTGCACTGACGCTCCGTCTTCAGCCCGTCTGAACTCATGAGCGCTTATAAACCCTCATAGATGAATTAATTTGAAAAATCTGTGGCATAAGCGTCGGATTAGACATAATTCTTTCACCTCTAAATAGTTCTGACTTTCTTTTTTTTTTTTTTAGCCGCGTGTGCTCTAACAGACATGGACTGATCCGCAAATACGGGCTGAACATGTGCCGTCAGTGCTTCAGGCAGTATGCCAAGGACATTGGTTTCGTTAAGGTAAGTTTGGCATTATATTCTTTACTGGGAACACCATTCTTGGGGCATCCACATAGCAAATGTTCACTTTCCCTGCATTGCCCCTCCCCCGTCAGATACTGTGACAGGACTTATAAAAGGGTGTTCTATTCCCAGCAATGAATTTTTTTCCTCATACACATTTACAGTAAGATCTGTCGGCAGTTTGGACTGGATTAGTCGATATGTAGTTATTGATCTCTACTCCTGTACAGAGATTTCCACCATGTTCTAAGCCGTTTGCTTGGCTGTAATTTTCTTGCTATGATTTGCATCAGATCCTGTAATCTGTTCCGAACCTAAACTTTTGGCTTTCCTGACTTCACGTTTTCTCCTTTCAGTTGGATTAAGCAGATTCTGGTTTGGACTGGATCTTCGGCCACGTTATGCGAATTTTCAACTTCACGTCAGCACCATGAGAAGACTTGTGTGAACATAACACCCTGATATGTACATAAAGAAATAAATTGGTGCAATCTTCAATCTTTGTTTGTGTTTGTCTTTACCCAATGCATCATGGGGGCAGGGGAAACCTCAAATGCAGCCCTGGACTTTGCATTTTAGCAGGAAGCAGTTTTAGGCTCCTGCACACGACCGTATTTTTTTTTTTAATCCGTATTTACGGACCCATTAATGTCTATGGGCTACAGACGCCTTTCCGTATTTTTACGGACGGGTGTGAGTTCTGTAGAAATGATCCGTAAAGTATAGAACATGCCCTATTGTCAGTAGTTACAGCACAGAGTCCCCATAGAAGTCTGGGTGCTATGGATGGCTACAGATGTGTATCAGTCCTTATGGAAGCCTTGCTAGGTGACACTAGGTTTGCAGATGTTGCACATTTTTTATGGTTCCGTATATACAGATGCACTATGGGCAGTATTTACAAATGGCTGAAAATCCAGTCGTGTGCATGGGTTCTTTGTAATAATTATCCCCGTTACAATTAATGACCAATTTGCCAGATCGAGGGCAGAGGAGGCCCGAGGGGGGGGGGGGGGAGGGAGGAGTATGTAATATACCTATGTCCAGGACTGTGGAGCGAGTAAGGCTTTGTTTCCATCTGCACTAGGGCTCCTTTCTGTTGGAACAGAGCCCTGACATGCAAATGGAAACCATAGGTTTCCATCACCATTGATATCAATGGTGACCGATCAGGTGCCAATGGCTTCAGTTTCTCAGTTGGGCGAGGGTTCTGTCGTTTTGACAGAATCCATACTGCAGTCGACTACCAGAAACCATTGGCACCGGATCCATCAGCATTGAAATCAATGGTGGTGGAAATGGAAACCTGTGGTTTCCTTTAGTCAGGGCTCTGCTCGGAGACTGCCAATGTATAAGATAAAAAGCTGTAATTCCTAAATGATTAGATGACAAAAAAAATGCATCTAGATTACATTCCAATAAGATTGTCAATATTGATGACGCACGTCCTGACCAGAAGTCTAATGATTGAAACTAAACATATTACAGGTATCAATGATGCGGTTAGTTTCACAGAGCTGTGGTCTGGCCAGGACTTGCAGATGTAATAGACATCTGAATAAGGTCCTAGACCGTGCTAGTTTTTATGAGGCACATAGTACATTAGGGCAAGTCCACAGGTTAAATCAGAAACACAATTGGAGTAGCTGCCAATATTAACTAAAGCGGTCCATACACTTAATGGGTTCTCCAGGATAGGTCATAAATATCAGATCGGTGGGAATCCAACCTCAGGCACTCACCAATCAGCTGACTGAAGGGATCGCTGCCTCTTTATAGTTTACCAGGCACAGCACTGTAAACTAATTTAGCGGCTGTGCCTGGGATTTCTGCTCTGGTCCCATTAATTGGACCAAGCTGCAATCCCAGGCACAGCAGCTACTAAAGTAAACAGCACTGTGCCACAGTCGGTGGAGGTGTTAGGATCGAGCATCAATATCAGATGGGTGGTGATTGGACTCCTAAGAATAGTCCAATATAAACATCCCAGCGAACCCCCTTCAAGATAGGTCAGTTCATTCAGCAGACAACTGTTCCTCCCAAGTCCACCATCAACAGGCGTGTCTGGCCAAGCGTGCGTGTATCTTCAATAGGGAGGAGAATAATAAACTGCTACAAGACCATTTTGGCTACAGCTTCTCTCCTGCAGGAATTTCTTCTGTTGGGGGTCAGAGTCTCCCAGCATTTATTGAATTTGTAACAATTCAGAGATTAGACATGATCAGATTCATAGACTGTGTCTGCGCTAATTTTTATACAAGCAGTCCGCCAAGTCAATATGTGGCTGCTATAATAAGTTCTGATGAACGAGCCAGGAAGTATAAAAAAGAAAAAATGCTTTGCGAGTGCGTGAAAAAACCCATGCCACTCGCCAAGCACAAATGCAATAATGCACAGACCAGATTTACGCGTGTATGTCACACTCGTGACTGAGACTAAGTCTACATTCACACAAGCGTGTCATATTTAGCAGTAAATTAGGAGTATCAGCTCTCAGAGATGGATAAGGTTACAGCTTCCCATAGAAGTCTATGGAAAGGGAGCAGGAGCAGAGATGCTGCAGCAGCTTCTAGTAAGTGTTATATCTCACTCGTGTCCTGAATTCTCAGCTACACTGCTCATTACCGCTTTATAATCTCTCCCATGCAACTGCTTCTGAGGGTGTGCTACAAAGATTGGAGAGAGCATATTCTCTGTGTGCAATGTATGGCAGACCAAATAAACAGTGGAAACAGACAACCCACTCACTAGCTCATGGAAAACAGAATTAGAGAGCCTGCACAATGAAAACTCAAAACAAGTCGTATAATGGACAGAAATGGTGTTATTGCTCATGTACAAACAGCTTATTCTGAAAAGTCATCTGAAAGGATAGACTTGCTCTAAAATGTCCCTATTATGCCATCCTCAGTCCTGATCTGACTTCAGGCATGGAAAGATGCAGAGAGAACGCCAGGTGGCCACCGTACGCTGCCAGGAGGTGCACAGGTTTCATAAATGAGACATTGAACTATTCAGGCGTTGTACGGTTGCCTCTGGAACTGACACCCACCGTGCTCCCTGCGTCGCTTCATGCCTGAAGTCAAATCTGGCAGCAGAACTAAATTATAGGGACACTTTATAGAAGTGATCTAGTGATTTCTTTATTCCATGTTTGAGAAATAAAAGCTGCAGTATCCATGAGGAATATATGCAAATATTCTATTTAGCCCTCACCTTGACAACCCCTTTTTTAGGCCTCATGCACACAACCGTAGTGGTGTGCACGGCTGTGATTTGCAGATCGGACGGCTGCGATTTGCAGATCGGACGGCTGCGATTTGCAGATCGGACGGCTGCAGAGTGTCACCCGCGGGCCGTGCACGTGGCCGCGTGCATTCATTTCTATGAGCCATCAGACATGTCCTATCTTTTTGCGGTCCAGGTTCCTGGGCCATGCACGGACCGTGGAAACCACGGTCGTGTTCATGGGCGCATTGAAATTAATAAGGCCGCAATTCACCTGCAGATTTGCGGGTGAATTGCGGCCGCAAAAATACATGAGGCCGAATACTCCAACCCAACTAGCAAACAGCTAATTGTCCCGGGTCTGGCTTTAGAAACCCCTCACAATCATCTGAGGGGTATCTAAAGAACAAACTGCTGTTTGAAGTAGCAGGTGTTGTTGCAGTGAGACAGCAACTTTAAAAAAAATAAAAAATAATATAAATATATAAAATACCAAAAACATTTAAAAAAATAAATAAAAATAAAATCACACGACAAAACAAAAGATACAGCAAAATTTTTTACAGCTCCATGGGGTTGTGCAGTTTTTATTTTTTTTTTGTTTTTGTTACTTTTTTTCAATTGAGAAATACATCATCTGTTTACAAAATAGCTTTTGAAAAATACAAGGAGAACGGGTACTATAAAACAAAGCAAACTCCAGTCATAAGACAATACATACATCATGCGGAAGCAACAGTCTGATCTTCAGGTTGTGGAAACTAGAGGTAAAAGTTACAACACAGGGTGGGCAAAAAAAAAAAAGGCCAACGTTGTCTTCGGGGTAAGAGCAGTGGGCAGGAAGGAAAATAAAAATATAAACATCTTTAGTTTCTATAAAGCTGTGGACAATGGATCGGGGGTGGGGGACCTTTTGTGTAAACAAACGATTTTAACCTTGTGCCTGGCGTAACTACATGGAATACACATAGGCCTTGCCTGTTCCGTCGTGTGACTGTCAAAATATACTATGAGCAGGAGGAAGGGGGGAGTCGTAATTATTGCGCGGAAAAATCACACACACCTATGCCAGACTTTGTCAAAGGTGAAAGAGTTGTCTGGGATTAGAAAAAGGGGTCTGTTTGTTTTTCCAGAAACAGCACCACTCTTGTCCATAGGCGGTGTCTGGTATTGCAGCTTTCACTTGAATGAAGATAAGGGGGCAATACTAGAGACAGCCATGAGTGGCGCTGTTTCTAGAGAAAAACAAATCTATTTTCTTATATAATGTATAGAGAAGGTACACATCCAAAAAGGAAAACCATGTCGGAGTTAGCATGCCGCCAGCCATGCTGGCAATCACACGACGACCACCTTAAAGAAACCAAACACTTTATTTTGGGTTCAGACTTCCAATATTCCCATTGATTTATTCAATCAACCCATGGCATTGTTATATACACCCCTTTTGTCATAGATTTCCTGTACCCTACATAGCTTAGAGGACAAATCACAGCTTAAGTTCTTAATGAATTACAGAATAAAAAATAAATAAAACTAAATTTGGTTGCCTTGTGCATGATATTTTCTACCTTTGCTCGACAACTACTGCACTTCGTGGCATGACTACAACTAAAAAAACAAAACCCTAGTCCAAACCAGACGTTACCAAAGGAATCACATTTTTCATTGGCCATTGTGGTCATGTGACAAAGGCACACTTCTACTGCTTTAGATAGGATTCCTTGCCTCCCTAGGAGATTATGTGAGCTGGGAATGAAGATTATAAATTATATTACCAGTATTAAGAGGAGGGGGAGAGAAAAAAAAAAAAAAAAAAAAAAAGACCCTTTAAATTGGTCTATCTTGTAGCTTCAGAACTCACACAAATGATATCCTAATGATATTAAGACAAAAACATCAAAATTTCAACTCCATTTGGAGGGTAGGGGGGTGGGGGATGGGGTACACCCATCAAAATGACCAGCGTCCAGTGTTGGGATCCAACATGCAAAAAATTCTAGCACATGAATGAAACCGAAAAGGACAATTAAAAGAAACCCACCTAAAAGTTCCTCACTACGGTTAAAAGAAACAAAAAACATAAAAGTGCGTCTGCTGAGAGATTTTAGGCCAGTTGTATTATCAATTCTGCGAGAGATACATGGACTATCATGGAGTACAGATATCAGTCTCATCTGGGTGTTATGTTTTCTCCCAAGCGTTCAGTCCTTTAGGGTAATCATTATGGAACAGATGGCAACAAGTTACTAGTGCTTCATAGTCATCGTACTAACCTGGACTTCCAGACAGGGTGCAATACAGGCCAATACAATTATCTAAACTCTGTTGTTATTAACACCGCGCTTCATGTACTCTTCTTCTCCAGCACTTCCAGGAGACCACGGTTCATCTGGCGGAGAGATTGTTTATGGACCCTGAGGTACTAAGACTGGGGGGAGTTTTACCGGTTCAGTCTCAGTTTTATAGAATTCTTGATAACTGGGATAGGGTTAGCCGGTAGCGCGGGGATATCAGACAGATCGGTACTGGATGATCGCTAAGGATAGAAGACAGGATCAAAAGGGATGAGAAAAAAAATAATAATGTATGTGTACAACTGTACTATATCCTGTGTAAGGGGCATCAAGATCCTCCTACTCACATCTAACCAAATCGGTTTTAAATATTAAAAGCACAAGTTCAGCCTTGAATACCATTTCCAGTTTATATATAGATATAGGTACATAAAAAGCTCAGTCACTTTGTAAATACATTTCTTATCCTGAGTTAGTCTGTATTACACTCCAGAGCTGCATACATAATTCTGCTGGTTGTTATTGGAAACAGTCAACAAGCTTGTCAACTGTTCAGAGCTTCTTTTTCTTACATCAGATGACTACAGTGCTGGGTGTAAAGATGACACTTTACAGAATGTAAATCACCAGAACAAATGGTTGGCAGACATTGAGCCAGCAAGGAATTGTGGGAGAACTATGCTCCGAAGCTTAGAGAGTTGTGAATGCAGCTCTCGAGTAGAATACACGCTGTAACTCAGGGTCAGTATTTAAAATCGGTGAAATGTAATGTATATACAGTTTTCAGCTTTTTATGTAAATTAATTCCATGTTTGATCTAAATAAAGGCGAACATACACCACCTAAAAATAAGATAAAAGACTTAAATATGAGACGGTATCATCTCTATTTGGTTGAATGGGGCACAGTGCTGACATGCCCTGCACAGTTGGAGGCTGGTAGTGCCGCTTTGCAGGGAAAAACTGCAGCCTCTTCATTCTCAAGGCTGTTGGGACCCCCACCGATCATAAAGTGATGGCATATCCTAGCGATATGCCATCACTTTATTAGATGGGAAAACCGCTTTAAAATTGTGCCGCCTTGATCTGATTGGTTAGGTTCCTTATATAAACAATCTATTGTAGGGTTAACTATAGATATGTCCTAAGGAGATATGGCCGTGTTGATAAACTGGACTGCTTGCATTAGACAGACTGCTGAGAATGCAAAGATGGAAGTGGCTATAGCCGGCAGTAGTAGCAGTAACAATGGAACAAGAAGCCTTTTGAAAGATTAGTTTTGTTGTTTTGGAAGAAGATGGGCTAAGTAAGCAAAAGGCAACACAAAAAAAAAGAAAAATAAATATATATTCTAGTTCCCGTATGGTGTAATCTAACAGACAACAGATGGTACCTGAGTGGATGGCAGAGCTCCAGGGACAGGGGATGAGGATTCAACGTCGCCATCTTGCTCCTACAAGAACAGAAAGATGTCAGTAACATGAATTATACAGTCACAGTAATCAGGGCTATTAGGCCTTATTCATACGGCCATGTTCAGACTGTGATATACGCACCGTACGTCTGCAGTATTTCCTGGACCGATTACAGTTTAGGGAGCCGGGCCCCTCGCATCATAGTCACCTGTCATGCTAGGAGTCCCTGCCTCCCCACGGAAATAGTGTCCCGTACTGAAAACATGATCATACAGGACGGACCGAACACTGTCATCTGAACGAGGCCTTATACTCATATTTCCATATTTAATGGGTAACTAAACTTTCAGACAAATTTGAAAGGTCAGAAGTTTTGATCGGTGGGGGTCCGAGCAGGGAGACCCCCACCGATCGCCTGGGTGAGTGCTGAGCCGCTTTGTTTCTGATTGGCTTTTTCCGGAAAGCCGAGCAGTTGGTGTACGGGCCGGCCCATAGACATTGTATGGAGTCCGCACACAGTTACCTCGGCTAAGCGGCTCAGCACTCACCCGGGAGCTTCTGCTGCTTCGTTTTAGTGATCGGTGGGGGTCTCAGTGCTCAGACCAAAACTTCTGACATGTCACGATGACGTGTCAGAAGTTTTCTGAAAGTTTAGTGATCCTATTCATTATGTTCTGGGGTGTACTAAAATGCTTGTTGGGCCCCAAAAAGTATTACAAATAAATAAATGTGGATGCAATTAACCCCTTAGTGACCAACAATACGCCTTTTCACGTTCGTCACTAAGGGGCCTTAGGCTAGGCTGACGCCTTTTCACGTGAGCCTAGTCTAAGTCCTGCACGGGGGACAGCTGAGCTCCTGCTCAAACGCCCGTGATCGAAGTTGACTTCGATCGCGGCCGTTTAACCCGTTAAATGCCGCCATCAATAGCGACCGCGGCATTTTTACTTGTTTACAGAGGGAGTGAGCTCCCTCTGTCACCCATCGGCGGCCCGCAAATGCAATCGCGGGTCTCCGATGGGGTGTCATGGCAGCCGGGGGCCTGATAAAAGCCCCCAAGTCTGCCCTGGACATGTGCCTGTTAGGACGCGCCGGAGGCACGTCCTAACAGATTGCCTGTCAGATTTACACTGACAGGCAATAATGCTCTGGTATACGAAGTATACCAAAGCATTATAGCAGCGATCTGAAGATCGCACAGTAAAGTCCCCTAGTGGGACTAGTGAAATAAATAATAAATGTGAAATAAAGATTAATAAAAATGACAGTAAAAAAAATAAATAAAACCATTTTTTTCCATAAAAAGTGGTTTTATTTAGTAAAAGTGTAAAAAATAAATAAAAGTACACATATATGGTATCGCCGCGACCGTAATGACTCCATTAATAAAGTTAATATGTAATTTAAACCGCAAGGTGAACACCGTAAGAAAAAAACCCAAAAAACAAATGGCGAAAATGAAATTTTTTTCCATTGCCCCCCCCAAAAAATCATAATTAAAATGAATCAAGTCCCATGCACCCCAAAACAGTACCAATCAAAACGAAGTCTCGTCCCGCAGAAAACAAGCCCAAAAAAATCACTACGTTGATGAAAAAAGAAAAAAATTACAGCTCTTGGAAAGCGACGATGCAAAAACAAATAATTTTAGTTCAAAAGTGTTTTTATTGTGCAAAAGTCATAAAACATAAAAAACCTCCACATATGTGGTATCGCCGTAATCGTAGCGACCCATAGAATAAAGGTAACATGTTATTTACGTCGCACAGTGAACGGCGTCAATTTCAAAACGCATAGAATGGCGGAATTTCAGTTTTTTTTTTTTTATAATCCCCCCCAAAAAAGTTAATAAAAGCTAATAAAAAAAATTAGATGTACCCTAAAATGATGCTATTAAAAAGTACAACTAATCCCGCAAAAAACAAGTCCTCATACAGCTATGTAGACGAAAAAATAAAAAAAAGTTATAGCTCTTTGAATGAGACTATAGAAAAACGAATGAAATAGCTTGGTCATTAGGGCCTAAGGGGTTTAAAAAAAAAAAAAAAAAAAAAAAAAAAAGTACAAGTACGAGAAATGATTAAAAAAAAAACAAAACATTGTCATAAAACAGTCTCCAGGTCATTAACATGGCAGCCGGTAGTCTGTCGCTGGGATTGCAGGGCACCTGAAGATCACCAAGAAGTCCCAATGTCTATAGGGAAACAATTCTGATAACCACACAATATAAAGGTATAGTTACCTATGACATGTACACTACTAGTTTTACCTTTATAATTTCCATTTCAACTTTTTGCGATTCCTCCACCTCACTTACAGCACAGGCATCGAGTTCATCCTAAAAAAAAACAAAAATAAAACCACTACTTTATGTATCTTATTCTTCTTAATAAAGGTCAAGTATCACACGTCAAGCTTTACTGGATCTACAGAAGACCGGCTTGAAAATCATAGGCGACTTCTTAGCAATATTCCCTCCCCCCATTACCCCCATTACCACCCCCATGAACCAGGTATTTCGGTGAGATTAATACACTTCACCTACAGACACACGAATAGGACAATACACTGAAAATATAAGTTCACCATTGCTGAATCTACAGTTCTATTAGGGACTTGGACACAGAATATATAACTTCAATATACCTCTTCGATTTTGGTTTTCTTGGGACTCTCTTCTTTCGGCGATGAGGAGGTCCGCTTTACACCAGATACTGGGCTGGGCAATTTTGCGGCTATGTTTGTTAAAGGCTTTGAGACTTGGTTAACCAAACGGGTAGCGGTCACAACTCTCGACACCACAGGCTTTGGTGTTGAAGATATGGCTGGCTGCATGGCAGTATCAGCAGGAATGCTTTCATTTAGGTTACCTGCAAGAAATAGGTCTACAAATTACAAAGAGAAAAAAAAACAAACCTGTAGACCTCGGATCGTAAATAGATTGAAGCCTTTCCAACCTACCCCATGAAGTATCGCAGGGATTGTTCGGCGCCGCAATGACTTCTGCAGTAGCGGTGGTGATGGGGGTAGAAGAGTTTACTGGGACCGCTGGACTGTTTCTACTAATGGGAAAACACAACCATACAAGTTTTGTAAGACAGCCATCTAAGTTGTACATTGACACTCAGAATACACAAGTGAATGATAGAACAAGAATATCCAGATCTTACCCCTGAGACAATCCTGAGGTATTCAGTGGACTACTCTTTGTGGCATTGGTGGGAGAAGGCACAGACATGCTGTTGTCACTGTCCATTGATAAGTCCAAGCTGTTGTCATTGAGAGAGGAGAGCTTAACACCTTCCATTGAATGCTGCAAAACACAAGAGAAACTTCAGCCATACAGAAGGATTAATCTTTCCTTATAAGATAAAAGGGCTGCACAACTTGGTCCTTAAAGGGGTTGACCAGGATTAGGAAAACCTGATTGCGTTCTTCCAAGAAGCGTGGCATATCTGTCCACAGGTTGTGTGTGGTATTGCAACTCATCCACTTCAATATAGAGCGGAGCTGCAATATCAGACAACTTGTGGGACGGTTTCTACAAGAAAGCAGCCATGTTTTTTTTCTTAAATCCTGGACAACCTCTTTAAACATCAATTTATGTCAAAAGGCCACAGTTCTCGAAGTGTATGTCTGGCATATAGATCATATTAAAGGGATTTTCCCATGAGGGACATTTATGACATATCCACAGGATATGACATATAGTTGCGGGTCCCACCTCTATCTCTAGAATGGGGCCACCTAAATCCCGTTCTAGCTGTTTGTGCTCACGCTGCCTCCTGGCCACAACAGCGTAACACACTGAGCTACGCTGTTTCCGTAACTCTCGACCACGTAATCAGTAAGTGGCCGGGAGGCAGCGTGAGCACAAAAAGCTAGAACAGGGTTTAGGACTCCCCCTTCTAGAGATAGGTGCAGGTCCTAGAGGTGGGACCCGCAACGATCAGACTTTTAGGACATATCCTGTGGATATGCCATAAATGTGTCGGATGTGAAAACCCCTTCAATATATGCATGATCAGCAATCTCCTGACACACTGTGCAGGATCAGAGAGCAGGGCAGCGGTCTGCACAATGCAGAGTCCTAAAAATAATAATACAAGCTTTATGATTTCACGTGGAATACAAGTATTTACAGAGTATATTAAGGAGTCATGGACATTTGTGTACTTTTACAATGGTTAGAAAAGGCAGATCTGCTCGCTCTGCTCTGTCTGCACTAGGACTAAAGAGATTTGTCCACCATCCGTTTACACGGCTGGCTTCACATTCATTACGCAGTGCTCAGCAGAATAGGCAGGTTATCATATGGTCACTGGGGCCATCCTGCAGGACAAAGAACTACGGGTCTAGAAAAAGACATTAGCTTTGAATTCTGGGATAAGGAAGGGACTTTGTCACAGTGCCAGTTAAACCGCTAGTGTAAATACTTTTAAGCTTCGTTTCTGTTCGGAGTGCGGCTCATAGACTTTCTATTGAGTCCGTACACCACTACATTGATTTCCGGAAAAAGCCGAACAGAAACGAAGCGGCTGAGCGCTCACACGAACACTTTGGCTGCTTTGTTTTAGCGATTGGTGGGGGTCTCGGTGCTCGGACCCCCACCAATCAAATCTTCTGACATGTCAGAAGTTTGTTGAACGTTTAGTTCACTTCTTGCTGGGTTGAGTAGGTGATATTTAATGGGTAATTTACTTTAATTCCTAAGCATGTCGTCTGCCATTGGATTATGTGAGAAGGCGTTAAACAGATTGGCCTTTTCCCATCTTCCATTCCACCAAGATGATTTCTGAGAGGGCCGATACTTTCAGTTTTAAATCTCTTATTTATGTAGTTGAAAAATATTTGTGTCTCTTTTTTCATTTTCTTTGGCAATGATTTTCTGTTTTAAAGAGGCTCTGTCACCAGATTTTGCAACCCCTATCTGCTATTGCAGCAGATCGGCGCTGCAATGTAGATTACAGTGACGTTTTTATTTTTAAGTTATGACCATTTTCGTATTTATGCAAATGAGGCTTGCAAAAGTCCAACTGGGCGTGTTGAAAGGTAAAAGTACAACTGGGCGTGTATTATGTGCGTACATCGGGGCGTGTTTACTACTTTTACTAGCTGGGCGTTGTGTATAGAAGTATCATCCACTTCTCTTCAGAACGCCCAGCTTCTGGCAGTGCAGACACAGCCGTGTTCTCCAGAGATCACGCTGTGTCGTCACTCACAGGTCCTGCATCGTGTCAGACGAGCGAGGACACATCGGCACCAGAGGCTACAGATGATTCTGCAGCAGCATCGGCGTTTGCAGGTAAGTCGATGTAGCTACTTACCTGCAAATGCTGATGCTGCTGCAGAATCAACTGTAGCCTCTGGTGCCGACACGATGCAGGACCTGTGAGTGACGTCACAGATCTGCACTGCCAGAAGCTGGGCGTTGTGAAGAGAAGTGGATGATACTTCTCATCAGAAAGCCCAGCTAGTAAAAGTAGTAAACACGCCCCGATGTACGCACACAATACACGCCCAGTTGTACTTTTACTTTTCAACACGCCCAGTTGTACTTTTGCGAGCCTCATTTGCATAAATACAAAAATGGTCATAACTTGGCCAAAAATGCTCGTTTTTAAAAAATAAAAACGTTACTGTAATCTACATTGCAGCGCCGATCTGCTGCAATAGCAGATAGGGGTTGCAAAATCTGGTGACAGAGCCTCTTTAAATTTGGCTGCCTTTGTCTTTTCGACATACTAAAAGACAAATGGAGAATAAGGGTTTCTGACTCCTTGAAGGGGTTGTCTGCAATGTTAATGAATGGCCTATCCTTAGGACAGGCTTTTAATGTATAATCCATGGGGGTCCAACCCCCCACTGCTCAGCAGAATTAAGGGGGGGGGGTCACAGCATTTGCTGGACCACCGCGGCGATGTTACACCGGCTCGTTCATATAGGTGTGGCCGTGCCTGGTACTACAACTCAGCCTGATCACCTGAATTAATAATAAACAGGCCGATTGGTGGGGTCAAACCCCCACTGACGTGCTATCCTAAAAAAAAAAAGGAAAGTATTGGACAACAACCTTAAAGCATAAAAATAAAGTGGGAAAGCCAGATGTTTTAGAGGGGTGATTTACCTTTCTCTTTTTCGGCAATACGTGTGTTGGGAGGAGCTGATGAAGTCGCTTCCTTTTCACATGCATTGCTGCAATTTTCATGTCCATTTCAAACATTTTGCTGTTTATTGCCTGCCTGTAAACTATACAAGACATCCAAAAGATAAGTTAAAGGGGGGAAAAAAAAAAAAAAAAAAAAAAAGAAGATGGAGGGGAGGACAAAATATCAAGCCCCCCCTTGTTTAAGAACTGGAGCAGTTACCAGTGTCTGTGAAGGCCTGGATATCATAAGTGAGGTCCACACTGAGATTTTCTGAGTTTTCCATCTTTTTGAACACTAATCCAATAACCCACATGGTCTGAAATTCTTCCCTACAATAAAAGAACATTTGTTATGTGTAAACTTCCAATAGCTCTGGTAAAAGCAGAAACTGCAAGAACGACAGACAGAGCCTCCGTACAATCACAGGTCTAAATACATGAAGCTTACTTTTCTGGGTTTTCTCCAGGAGCTGGGAATGACTGAGGGTTCACATGAGCTAGTGTGATAAATTCATTCTTCTCTAGACTTCCAACCAGGATACGGATCTTCGACTCTACTAAACCCACCCTGTAAGAAAGTAAAAACATGAATACAAAAATGGCAAAAGGGATAGTTTTGCCCTTTCATGCCCTGAAAGAAAACAACATTAGTGAAAATATTAATCAGAAGGACCATATTTGCTACACCAGTAGTCTGCTATCCGTATGTAAGATGAGAGGTTCTATGAGATCAGGAAAAAGGGTCTGCAGGATTTTTTTCCCTCACTAGAAATAGTGCCACTTTTGCACATGGGCTGCGTTTGGTATTGCACCTCAGCTCCATTCAAGTCAATGGAGCAGAGTTCCAATACCAGACACAGCCCTAGTGAGAACGTTTCTGGGAAGGAAAAAAAAAAAAAAAAAAAAGAAAAAGGCATCTTTTCTACTCTCCTAGAATGTCTTCAAGCGCCAGGCTAATCAGCATTTCAACAACATAAATTTAATGCAAAATTTTGCAACATGTCAAGTGTTCATAGGAAGAGGCTCTATGACAATTAGGTATTTGATGGGATTCAGGATGGCTGCATACAAGGTCCAATGTGCCATTTTGCTCCTTAAGCACCGCCTACCAGGCAGAATGGTCTTTCCATCTGAAGACCTTTGATGATCGCCCGAACGATCGTCCCCGATCATTGCCCAGTGATCAAGTGACAAATCGCTAGTTTGTTTTTGATCACAAGTTTTAAGGCTGCATAAAAGATTGTTTGCTGGCAGAACATCCTCGTGTAAACAGGAGATCTGCAGCTGACAATTTAGCGCATGAAAGGGGTTTCGTACGTACGTACCCCCACATGATCATTCCTACGTGAAAATTAAGGTAAAGGAGTGCCGATTGACTTCTTATATTGTCGATTGCCGCCCGTTACGGGCAGTTTACCTGCCTGTGTAAAAGGACCCTTGGCCTCTAACAAGCTTGGCACCTTCAAAAAAACACTACACCTCAACGGCTGCAGAAACAGAAAGGTTTTACATTTTCAAGTACATGGATCAGAGCTCTTTCTTGTAGTGAGCCGTGCACCCTTGATAGCACATAATCAGGGCAGGTTTTCAACCTATGGATGTAAACAAGAGTTTTTCCATTCACAGACAGCAAACAGAGATCTCCAAAATGTAGAGGAATTGAAACACAAAGTATAATTAGAAAGCTATAGAACTTTTCACTATGAAATGATTAAACATTACCAGTAAAAGACTACCAAACACATCAAGAATAACTACACTCGCTGGATGATGATCCTACTTACCATTCAAGATGCTGTTT
This sequence comes from Rhinoderma darwinii, assembly GCF_050947455.1. Lineage (NCBI taxonomy): Eukaryota > Metazoa > Chordata > Amphibia > Anura > Rhinodermatidae > Rhinoderma > Rhinoderma darwinii. The sequence goes on along the minus strand of NC_134698.1, from coordinate 73,254,633 downwards.
TTCGGTCGGCGCACTTGCGAGAAGAATAATATAATGCCTTGAAAGATAAAGACAATGCTATTTTATTGCAATGAGTATAAACACTTTGTTCGACTGCCTAGTATTTAAAAGAGGAAACCATAGAACCCCCTTCCTAAAAATATGGCAGAAACGTATAAAAAAAATAAAAATAAAATGTGCGCAAAGAAAAAAACCGACTGCCCATAGTGACCTGACTGGCTGCTACATGCAACTCCACTTTCCACTAGTTCATATAAATCTCCCCCAAATTGAAAAGTTCATTTTTCACCCTCGCTTGTAACCAACCCATCACCTACTAAGGGAAAATCGGTGACAGCACAAGGACAGCAAACTAAATAACGTTAATAGTATAAGATGGCAGACTTCCATACCCAGACAGAAGTCTGTCTGTCTGCCGTGACCGATCCCTGCGGAGGAAACCATTTACGCGATAGCGCCCCGAATGGTCACACATTATTAAAGATCAACAAACCAATAAGTGTACACAAAACGCCAAAGAAACGGCAGTTTTCTTCTCATGTCACTTACAAAACATGACCTAATAGTAACGGCAAACACAAAGACAGTCACCAGAGAGGACATAACTTGGATTTATACAACTATATGGGTTTAATTTTTCCCTACTACTATAATGCAAAATTAAAAAGGATATGAAAACCTTTGAAGACTTTTTTTTAAATTACTAAAACATTGCGTTGTGTTTTGCACAACTTTGTAATTTGTTTTTATTAAAAAAAAAATAAATTTATTTTTCAGATACAGCTTCTAGGTATCCTGATACATAGAAGCTGTATCCGTCAGGTCAGGGGGACTGACGGCTTCGGTGACAGCAGTTCACGCAGGATCCACCTGTTATTGATCACATAAGTTATGAACTTTTATCCTGCGTGTTAGCGACATGCCGAACCTGCTGTCAACAAAGCAGTCGCTTTTCTTACCACTTTCAGAATGTGGCGAGAAGTAAAAAGGCCAACGTCTTAATACAACTATGGCGCGCGGCAAAATTTGCATTATTGCCTGGAGTGGTTCTTTAGGCTGGATTCACATGTATTAGTTGCAGATTTTTGGACGAAGGCCAGAAGTGGTTTTAAAAGTAAATGGAAATATAGAAAATAAAAACTTTTATTTCTTCTTCCCCCTGGATCAACTTAGGACTTTGGTTACAAAAAAAAAACCTGCAACAAATATGCGATGTGGGAACCCAGTCTTAAAAGTCTGCTATACTAAAGTTACCTTTTACTTCCTGCGTATTAGGCTCTGAACATGGCACAATTCAAGAAATTACCAGACTCCTCTAATTAACATTAACCAATACGTTCACTATAAACCTGCGCCTAAAAAGCTAAATTAAAACACAGACACATTTGCCTTATTTGCTTTTTTTTTTTTTCATTTCATTTTTTTTTTCATATTTATGTATATTTATTGGCTAATAACATACAGAGATAATAAGTACAACAGTACCAGCTCTCACACACAAGCCAACCCCAACCAAAATACATGAAATCTGGCATGCAGAGAGAGGAAAAAAAAAAGTAATGGTAAACAGAATTGCTGTATAACAAACATAAAAAAGGGAGTTGCAAATTATTTTTAATAACATTTCTAGAGGAGTTTATACAAGGAAGGCAAAATCATCAAATAGATGGGAGGCTTTTACTGGAGGTCTAAAGCTCACGTCTACAAACTAAATAACCGCAGCGTATATGCAGAGGCGTCTTGTCTTCTAAATAGTTTTTTTCGTGCTTTAAAAGGTTATCCCATGAATTATTTCTATACCAAAAGGCCAGAAATGCTGAATTTGCAATGTTTCAGGCATTAAAAAAAAAATGATATATAGATTTTTTTTATTTATAATTTTTTGCGCTTCCCTGTGTCCCCCTTGGTGCTGCTGCTAATCTGTGCTCCTGGGGGACAGGCTCTGAGCAGAATCAATCTCCCCACCCCTGAAACAAATTCGGCCAGTGTGAACAGGGTCTAGAGCATAATGTGTGGAGCACGCGGTGTGCTTCAGTATATATTTTCCTCATCTTTCGGCCATCTTTTCAGCAGCTAGTTGCTAACGCGCTTGAATAAATTCCCATTTCGCAATAACATAGCAAATCAAGAGGAATATACTATTGATTCTATACCCCAGGATCCTCTGTCAGCCGCTGACCGTCTACTCGGTCAAATAAATCTATAGAAGTATCTGCTTATTTCAAGTCAACGTCATTAACTATTTATATAACCATTCATTTTTAAACAAAGCAAAGTGTATTATTATCTATACCTTGCAGTTAGGATTTTATGCATGTTGCATTAGTAATCAGATTTAGTAGACTGTGGTTTATGGCAGTTTATAGTCTGCAGCCGAGGTATGCTTTAAATAAGCCTACAGCCTGATGACCAATAAGCAGGGAGGCTGCAGGGAATTAGAATTTCCTTTCATACATTAGAATCAGTTTGCTCATTCATGCTCAAGGAGATGATTGGGGTATCAACATTATCTGCATATTAAGCGGTTTTACCAGGACATAACATTGAAGCCTATTATTTGGATAGGCCACTAATGTGGTGGGGCTCCAACTCTTAGTATCTTTACTGATAATTAAGGGGCCGCAGCACTGGGGACTCAAGTGATGGGAAACCCCTGAATTGACCAAATATGGACATCGGGAGCAGAGCTGGAGTCCCCGGTCAAAGCGCTAGCTGATGCTCTGCTCCGGGACTCAAGCAATAGGCAATGTGACTGCCCCTTGCGGTCATGTTCACGAACAGCACATGAAGCAAGAGCGCTGTCATGTGCGGCCGTGTCGGAGCGTCATCACGATTAGAAAAACTCCAGCACTTCCTGAATAATTCATGAGGTTTGAACTGCACCATTTAGTACAGAATTTTTTATTAAAGTAGATTAGTAAGTTACTCAGTTTCACATAATTATATTATTACAATGCAATTTTTGGTCCCCGAATAACTGCTTTAAAAAGGCAATGCACACCTATGAAAACCTTTTTTTGTTATTTTTTTTAATAAAAACGTGCATCACAAAATTAATATAAAGTAATTCAAAAGTTGCACCAAACACTGTTTGGTGCAACTTCCTAGTTACTATTTATTCATTTTTTTTCGTGATACAGCTGCTTTGTATACAGAACAGCTGTATCTAGCTTTGAGACCTGAATCAGTCAGGTTAGCGGGTCAGGATCCACCGCTTATCGATAACATCCAAGTTATGAACTTAAGATAGGATCGAGCTGTTACTGATCACAATTAGAAAGATGCAATTACACTGATACACATTTTTATAAAAAAACAAACACGTCTTCAAAGGTGTACATAGTGAGGGCCAAAATAGGTATTTAGTAAGACCAGGGACCCATACAACTGTACCTATGGCAACAGAAGGTGGAGCAGTTTTTGTATGTCAAATAAACAATACTATTCTCCTAAATCGCTCCCCTTTCCATGATAAATACTTGTGATTGGCTCATGGAGACCACATGCAACCAGTAGAAGTCTTGCCTTACAAGACTGAATTGTCCTCCTTATTAAAAACATGTCTATAACCCACTAAGTATCACTGCAACCAACAGGGCCCAATGTTATTCTGTAATCCTTTAGTTTTGCAATTAAACTCACAGCCTTCATGCTTCGCACTTCAACCAGATCAGCTGACTGTTCACTTGAATGCCACCAGGAAATAAGCAGGGAGTTTAGTACATGTGTTTTATGTATTTAACTGGTCACTGGTGAGCAAACTCAAACAATGTCATTGAAAAGAATTATACTCCACACATACCTCATTAAAGAAATTATTTTTGTTTTATTTTTAATTCCTTCCCTACCAATCAGCGCAGACAGATTATAATATACATACTTGTATTTCTGAAAGAAGTTTGGAGCTTCAAAAAGTTTGGACCAATCTGCTTTACCCAGTAAGATCTCATCTGTGATCGCCAATCCTGATGGAATGGGGGGAAAGTAGTTAAAAAAATAAATAAAATATATATATATATATATAAAATTGTATCTTTATATATTTCAATCATTTTAGATTGTCATTCTGAAATCAAGCGAGAAACTATAACCGCTACAGGATTGTGTCAGTGGGAAGAACAAGAATCCTGGCATTTTCTACACATTCAGAACGTACCTTGTTTGAATTCTTCAACCATAACCATTCGTGTGGAAACAGACACATTGTAGGTAGAATTCTGCTGAGGGTAGGCTGGTGTGATGATGGGCATGAGGTGGTATCTGTCACTGGGATTCACCTGTATAGAAAAGCAGAAGCTCACGTTTGCATTCTAGACTCTAAAGGACCTTTTAAAAGCCAACTACTTCAGTAAGAAGTCCATTTTTTTTTTTTACATCTGCAGTAGTCATTTGTTAATATAATTTAATGTCTCGTCCATATCTGTGATGTAACCTCCATTAGAAGCCATCGTTGCAGATTCAGCCAAAAATCCAATACAAAATAGCGCAGCATGCAGCGCTATAGTGTCCAAGTAAACAACGGAAACGAGATGGAACCCATTAAAGTCAATGGGTTCCATCATGTGGCGGATCCAGCTCACTCGTTAAAGAGGCTCTGTCATCACATTATAAGTTCTCCTAAATAATGTGATCGGCGCTGTAATGCAGATAAGTGTTTTTTTTATTTTGAAAAACGATAATTTTTGAGAAAGTTATGAGCAATTTTAGATTTAGATTTTAGAAACTGGTCGTTTTTCTACTTTTGACCAAGTGGGCGTTGTAAAGAGAAGTATATGACGCTGACCAATCAGCGTCATACACTTCTCTCCAGTCATGTCCATTTGTACTTAGCACAGCGTGATCTCGCGAGATCACGCTGTGCTGTCACTCACTTTACTGAAGTGTCTTGAGAGTGAATAGACATTGCCTCCAGACAGGACGCAATGTCTATTCACAATCCCGACACTTCTGTAAAGTTTCTGTGAGACTTAATTGCTGCGATCTAGCGAGATTACGCTAGGAATGACTGCACAGCGAGATCACGATGTGCAGCGATTAAGTCCCACACAAACTTTACCGAAGTGTCGGGAGTGTGAATAGACATCGCGTCCTGGCTGGAGGTGATGTCTATTCACTCTCAAGACACTTCAGTAAAGTTAATGTGGGTGTATGTGACAGCACAGCGAGATCACGCTGTGCTGAGTACAAATGGACATGAATGGAGAGAAGTGTATGACGCTGATTTGTCACTGATGGGTCAGCGTCATACACTTCTCTTCACAACGCCCACTTGGTCAAAAGTTAAAAAACGCCCAGTTGGGCATTAAGTAATAAGAATAAATCTAAAATTGCTCATAACTTGGTCAAAAAGGAGTTTTTCAAAATAAAAAAAACACTTATCTACATTACAGCGCCGATCAGATTATGTAGGAGAAGGGGCACTAATGTGGTGACAGAGCCGCTTTAATTTCATTTTGTCTGTACCTATGACGGAACAAAAATGGAAATATTGACACAGATGTGACGATAGGCTAAGGTGTATTGCATTCTTGACCCTTGACTTTCGGGGGGGGAAAAAAAAAAAAAAAAGCATTAAGGTACTATTCCTGAGGGACGTATCGACATTTTTTGTTTGCATTTATGAATTCCAGTTGGGGGCTTAAAGCCTAAAGTAGTGTCCTTCAACTGGCTTGGTAGCCACATGTGGCTCTTTAGCTCGTTGCATAAATGGGGTTGTGCCAAGATAAACATTTATCATCTATCCACAGGTTAGGTGATAAAGGTCTGATCACTGGGACACCCACCAATCACTAGAATAGGGGTCCCGAGCCCCCTACCCCATGGCCGCAGTTTGGAGAACTCTAAATGGAGTGGTGGTCCATGTGGTTGATGAAGACAGTCAAGCGCTGTATTCTGCTGTCTCAGTCAGTACCATAGACTTTTAATGGAGTGGAGTCGAGCATGCGCCCTGCCGCTCCATTTAAAGTTCTCCATACTGTGGTCATGCAGTGAGGAGCAACAGGGAGCTTGATTCTAGTGATCAGTGGGGGTTCCAGCGATCAGACATTTATAGCCCATACTAGGGATAGGTGATACATTTTGATCTTGGCACAACCCCTTTGAGCTCGCTACTAGTTGGCTGCTACAGACACTATTATACACCAAAGGCATTAGGGATGCCATAGCTTTAATGAAACTTGGTATAGGAGTCATAACCACATGGCATCAATTGCTATTTGTATTTTTTTTTACAGTGAAAACTTTAGAACCACCAGAAATATTGTGGCAAGATCATAATCACTTGTAGTTGGCTCCCAGGTCAGGATCATACAACAGCCACTTATTACATTCAGCAGTAAAGAAATGAACTTTGCACCAGCACAACATAATTGTTTAATCCTGGAAAATCCCTTTAATTTTAAAATCTAACATGGTATACTGACCCTTGGGTCCCAAACAGGCAAATTAAGATTACACTCTTCTGGCTGCTTCAACAAAACTGGATTCGGCCATTCCCTACATAGGAAGAAATACATACATTAGGTATAACTATAGTAATTAAAAAGAAAAGATTATAAAACGACAAAGTAAATGACTGTACTTGAATACATAATCCTAAATCTCTATTTTAAAACAATAGTTTACCATGTATACATTTATGGGCTATGGGGATCATTTCCAACTGTATTCCATACAGCTGCATTTGTGGGCGGCAGATGTCAGGAGTAATTTGTAGGACTTTGCAACGGATGCCTTAAACAGAGCCAGACATTATATACACACACCAATTTTGAAACTCACCATTTGGAAAATACCAGGAAAAACTTATGCACGAGTGTGGATGCTATTGCATTTGGATATAACTGGCATGTCCTCGCCACCAACATAGCCCAGGAAACACCACCTAGAAATCCTAGGATGTTGGAATATATATTATGGCCTATAGAAGGGAAAACAGATGGGTATTAACAGAGTTTGTCAGATGTCAATAAAATAAAATTGGGGACATTTATCAAAACTTGTGCAAAGGAAAAAAGTGGAGCAGTTGCCAATGACTACTCAGGTCCCTGCTTTCACTTTCCAAAGAGCCTCTGAAAAATGAAAGGTGGAATCTGATTGGTTGCTAGGGGCAAACTACTCCACTTTTCCTATACACCAGTTTTGATACCTCTCCCCCATTGAGTTTTGCTGTAACTTACGTTTGGCCCATAGTTTGATTGCTCTCAAAGTTAACCTGAAGTTATCAATGTTAGGTACTAAATGGAGGATTTCGTCGGTTACTCTGCAACCTGAGGAAGAAATAATAAAAAGGGATAAAAATATAGCTACTTACGCAAATGTGAGTTTAAGGTACCAAAACATAAATGGAGTGTTGCATGTTTAACTTGCAAAGGATAATTATGTAGCACATAGTATAAATGTAAAGGGTATTCCTTTGCAATTTTATTTTATTGTACTGCTGCAATGCATCTACTGTTTTGTGTATACAGGTCCTTTGCAGATCTAGGCGTCCACATGCTTAGGGACTAGAAACATTCCCTGTGTAGTCTGGTCCTGCAGTACGGGACAGATGGGAGTAGGACTTTAACCATATATGTAACCATGAAGACGCCTGGGGGCTGTGCACACAAAACAGTAGGATTATTTAACAGACTATTTGTAAAGTTGATTTGTTTCCTTTGATCCTATTTTATCTCATACTGCAATTAATATTGAGAAATTTATGAAGAATTCTTCTGTGTGTTCCAGATCAGCCATTTTCCTCCTCCTCAATCCTTTGGCTGGCTCTAAGGAAACTGGCTACAGCAGAAGCCTCCCCTCGCCCTGTCAGCAGTAGGAAACAAGGATTGTTAAGCCCCTCCCTCTTGGCTACTATTAAGTCGAAAATGGAAAAGGTCAGCAGGAAATAAACCCGTGTCCTCTGCCGGATTTCTACAAGACTGGAATTGTGCATGTTCCTGAAACAAACAGTGTGGGCAAGATTATCTCCCATTTACTCTGTGTTCCTTTAATTAGAAAAAGATGCTAGCAGTGTTTCGTTAATTTATAAATTTTTCACCCCATTTCAAATAAATGAAAAATAACAATTTCAGAAAGCAATAACTTATACGGAGCACTTGCCATTAAGACTCCGTATACATCTTATGTCTAAATTTTTCAACAGGCTATCATCTCGTAGGTCCAAGTCCTCAGGAATTGTCTGAAGTGCAAGTCTTGCAAATAAAATATCAATCTGAAATGGAAACGATATTAGAAAAAGGCGCAGCAAATGCAAATAGAAGCAACAGAACAAATATTTAATAAAGACAAATAAACTTGTATCCATACAGACAGGATAAAAAGGATTATTATGACAGAAGCCGATAACCGGAGCTTGAACAGAACCCCCCAATACAATGACAATACATCGCAAACTTTAACGTAATAGTATTCCTCACGTTTCATAATTTACTAAAGCATTAATATTGCATTTCATGCCACCTAAAACACATAACTCAGTAGGAGAGGAGAGCCATTTTTGGGAGGCATGACCATTAACTTTCATTACTTCAGCGTTTACTTTGTGAATTTTTAAGACTTTTCGAAAACACGGATAGGATTACAGTAGAACTTAAACATGCTCGGTCAGATTATAAGTGCCCTATCTCCTACATAATGTGATCGGCGCTGTAATGTAGATAACCGTGTTTTTTATTTAGAAAAACGACCAATTTTGGCCTATTTTAGATTTATGCTAATGACTTTAATAGACAACTGGGTGTGTTTTTACTTTTTGACCAAGTGGGCGTTGTACACCTCTCCATTCATGTACTCAGCACATCGTGATCTTGCTAGATCACGCTGTGCTGTCACTCACACATATACTTTACTAAAGTGTCTTGAGAGTGAATAGACATCACCTCCAGCAAGGACGCGATATCTATTAACACTCCCGACACTTCGGTAACGTTTGTGTGGGCCTTAATGACAGCAAGCGTGATCTCGATGTGCTGTGTGAGTAAGTCACACACAAATGTTACCGAAGTGTCGGGATTGTGAATAGACATAGCGTCCTGGCTAAAAGCGATGTCTATTCACTCTCAAGACACTTCAGTAAAATTAGTGTGAGTAAGTGACAGCACAGCGTCATCTAGCAAGATCACGGTGTGCCGAGTACACGAATGGAGAGAAGTGTATGACGCTAATTGGTCAGCGTCATACACTTCTCTTTACAACGCCCACTTGGTCAATAGGTAAAAACACGCCCAGTTGTCTATTAAGAAAATCATTAGCAGAAATCTAAAATTGTGCATAACTTGCTCAAAATTGATCGTTTTTCGAAATAAAAACCACTGTTGTTATCTACATTACAGCACCAATCAGATTATGTAGGAGATAGGGCACTTATAATCTGGTGACAGAGCCTCTTTAAAGACGTGAGGTCACGTGACTGGAGGCCAATTGCGGCCCTCCCTGATGCAGAGGATCTTTACACTCCTGTAGGTTTAGTTGTAGTAGGAAAACCTCAAATGTGGCAGCTGGAGATGCCAAATAAGACTTGACAACGCATTTAACAAAGACAGAAAAAAAACAAAAAAAAAAACTGGTTACCTCTATCCCATCAAAGCAAAGCTTGATCACAGGTACAAATGCTTCTTCCACAGCCTATAAAAGAGGGAACAAAAACGTTATAATAAATCACGAAGGTTGCCTGTGGAGTTAAAGGCTATTGACATTTCTGACATGGGAAAATGATTTTTACATCTGTTCGTAGTGACCGTAATGAAAAAAAAATAAAACGTTGTACTGAATTTTAGGCTGAAATTTTATCCTTATATTTGCAAACTGCTCCTATGTGAGGTCTGAGTCCAGGATTCTGCGGCCTTCAATAACTCATGCATCGGCACAGCTTTATCCCCGTACGGCTTTCTCTTTATACAGTATATGAGGGATGCTTCTCATCCTGCAGTGAGTTCTCTATCAATAGATAGTCTCTGTGATTCACCCTCTCCCCTCTGCCATGGGTGTTCTACTTTCTCTCTACACACATATAAAGCCACTGTGATTCACCCTCTCCTCATGTGTACCCTCCCCCCTAACTACATTCTGATAGTTAAACCTGTGTGATCTGCCCTCCCTAAACACTTGGATACTTCCCCTCTCCACTATCTGACATGTATAACCTCCTGCCCCTCCCTGCTGCTCTCTTGAACACTAAAAAAAAAGGGAGCGGGAACGCAAAGTGAAACTACACCGCCAGGAACAGGAAGAGCTATGTCAAAATCAGCAATACAGCTAGCCATGTACAGGAGCAAAATGGTAGGAACTTTTTAATGTAGACTATTAAATGTCTTTCGTTACGCATTTAGGAAGCAAATGAACAATGTCAGTGCAAAGGTGTCCATAGCCTTTGAGCACAATAAAATACTAATTGTGTCATGCACATTAAATAATTTAGAAGCACAAATACAAAAACTAAACATGTGGAATCCATACATTTTTTAAACATTTACAATAAAAGTACATTTTTATTCTCAATAAACCACATATCTTGACCCTTCTTCCATTTCCCTTGAGATTTGCTACTACAGTTAATTTCTGGTGGTTTAGGCCTTATTCCTTCGAGTGTCCGTTTTGCATCCACAACTGGTGTTGAAAAACATGGACAGCACACAGATGTCGCCCGTGTATTTCACACAGCCATTGACTTCAATTGGCGACGTGGTCTGCCAAAACGGACCAAAATAGGACATGCAGTGAGTTTCACGCAACGGACATACGCTGTGTGAAATTTAAAAAAAATAAATCGGACATGTGAATATCCCCATTGAATTGATTAGGTCGGTGTGCTGGTTGTTATATAAAGGGACAGCGCACGGATATGAAACAAATGTGTCTGAATAAGGCCTAGTGTGTTTTTTTCATAGCATTAATAGTTATTTAGGAAGTCCAGTGGCAGAGGAATACATACCAGGCACTAGGCTTACAAGTTATTGGATCTAGAACTAGATTTATATATCTTTGAATTACATTATGCTGCATGTGTTCACGAGTGCGCCAAGTTTAACCCTTTCACTGCCCAGGACGTATGTAATGTGTCATGAGTTTAAACGTTTTCTGCAGCTAGAACATAAGGAGATGAGCTTCTTGGTATTATTTTAAGGCCCGGAATCTTAGCTTTTAAATGGTACCCAGATCAAAGCTCCAAGTGCATTATACAGTATCTCTGTAACGGAAGGGTGGAAGGAGGGAGGCTGCACGTGAGAGCAGGAAGTTCAGTCACTTCTCCCCTGTACACCCTCCAGTGATCCCAGGAGGAGGGATACAGGAACTTTTGCCATGGAGTGAGTGAGTGCGCGCGGTCTTTTTCTCTTTACTACAGGGGTGAGAAGATGAGCAGCTGGCCATCATCCCCTGCTCCTTACCAGACCATTTGTCGACATCCACGAATCGGATGATTATTGGGATCTATATTGGTTTTTATAATCTTTTAGAAGAATGAGACATACCAAAAGAAAGCAAAGAATATCTGTCGGATTTGGGAAAAATAGGACATAGAACGGCACGTAACTCTTTAGGAGACTTCTAAGCATATCTTCCAGGATAAAACCATTACAATTAAACAATTTTGTTAATTAAAAAAGCAAAACCATACAGGTTAGTGTTAAACTTTGGGCCACACTTACACGAAGATCCTTCACTTCATCTTGCAACTTCAATTTATCATAAAAGGAAGAAAAAAAGTCGCTTCTGTCGACATGTCTGGGTGCCACACACAAGGCATCAATATCAGCACCTGCAAACAAGTTACACGTTAATGTCCCGTAGAAAACGTATTACCTTTGTTCAAGATACTCGTCTCTTAACCCGGGTGGAGATCAGTTACAAATAACGTCTCTCGCTTTGGAGGACCTGCCCTGTATTACACAGACTTCTCAACGATTTGATTAGGCATGGTGTAATGCTTCGTTTCTCCAGTGGTGGCACTGCAGGGAAACTAAAGACTTACTGCCAGGTTTCCCCACAGATTACAGTTGTCCAAGAAGGGGTCATTGTTTTGATCTGTTTATTGTCAAGGGAGCCTCCTAACAAGTAGGGATTGTCATGTGGACAACCCCTTAAAAGATCTTTCAACTAAAAAAATGTAACATAAAATAATGTCAAGAGGTCAATGTTCAATTCGGCTTTACAGACTTTGTAGTTAAGATAGATCATGGTCATAACCCAGCTTCAGATGAAATGTATGTACCTTTTGTATGGACGCCCAATCTGTATGACCCAAAAGTAAATATCTTGCCTCCGACATTCTCAATTACAGACTGCGGTAAATTCTAATGAAATAAAGAAAATGTTAGAAAGAAGAATAACTATTATACACTGTAAAGTCTATGTATCTCAAGACGTATTGTTTAACTGCTTATAATAAATGTGATATCCGATAGCCGTCTGAGTTTATAAAGTATTGCAAACACAATGCGGAGATTACGCGAAATTAATGCAAGGGAAAAGTGTAGTAGATGCCCATAGCAACCAATCAGATTACAGCTCTAATTTTTCACAGACCCTTTGGAAAATCAAAGGTGAAGAGTGGTTAGAATCTCCTTAACAGGTCTTAATACACAAGTAGTGAGCAAGTGACTCATGTGAGTATTTGATATTGCTGCGACCTTACCTTCAGTTCACTTATCTCACGAATCCATTCTTTAACCAAATTGTTCAGTTTCCCCAAAATTAAAATTCTGTAAAAGAAGAGAGTAAAGAATTTTAAAATTCTCTACAACGGACAAAAATACATTGGCTATAAAATAATCAAGGTAATGCAACGCCTATGTGAATATAAACATCCCAGAAAGCAACAATACAAAGCATAATGCCGGATCATTAGACGGACGACGTAACAAAACAACTGTCCTATCACAATGCGGTGTCTATGGCTCTGTTTAGATTGGAGTCATGGCTTCCATTTTTAAAGCACCCGTCACAGATACTATATATATTTTTTGTAACAGATTCTAATAGATCTCTTTGACTTATAATGGAATCTGTTTTTCTGGCAAAGGAAATCGGATGGAACGGGACATTGTAGTAGGTCAATATAAAACAACACATGCAAGTTGAGCCCGGAGGTATCAGGCCATTTCACTGCTCGTCACAGACTTTAAATCGCCAGAACTGCCATAGCCGGTTATATTAAGTACCATTACAATTTTATAAATCTTTGATATATAAGCTGCAGCATGTAGTACATAGGACAAGCTGTACTGTAGTTTTAGCTACTTGTGGCCAAGTGATTCTCACCTCCTTTGTAATTCTTCCTCCTCTTCAAACACACCAAAAGGTTTCAACGTTTCTATGAGTTTCTGTGTGAGGGTGCAATCAGTTTCCTTAGGAGACGCTAAACTGATCGGCGATGTGATACCATAGTTCTTCTGGGCTTGCTGCTGTGTTCCCTGGTTTGTCAGTGGACTAAAGAAAAGGAAGATTAATAGAAAAAAAAAAGAAAATGAATAGAAAGTGCAAGAAAAAAAAAAAAAAAAGATAATACAGAAAAAACACTTGACTAAAGAGAAGACCATAGTAGGTGGTTATGGCAGATACAGATGTAATATATCAAACATTGAACCCAGAACACATGGAAGGGCCACTGGACATTTACCAATACGGTTGCTGGGTATGAGAGCACTTACATGTGGTCAACTAGTATTTTATTACTACTAATTATCAGAAATAAACTATTTTAGGCCCTGTTCACAATCCTTCCATTGGAGGTATATGCTGGGGGGGGGGGGACACTTCCAAAATATATCTATGGAATTAAAGTGCTAGTCCATCCAGGTCACACGTCTATTTTGCAATAACTGCAGCAAAAAGCGCCATAAGGCCATGTTCACACGTTCAGGATTCCACGCCTAAGGCCTCATGCACACGACCGTATTTTTTCCCACCCGTAAATACTGGCGTAAATACGGGTCCGGTGTCACACGTATTCCACCCGTTTTGCACCAGTATTTACGAATCCGTGCCCGTAAATATGGGTCCGGTGTCACACGTATTCCACCCGTATTTACGAGCACGTTTTTGGCGGCAAAATAGCACTGCACTAATCGGTGCAGGATAGAGAGAAGGGACAGCCTTTTCTGTAATAAAAGTTAAAGAAATTCATACTTACCCGGCCGTTGTCTTGGTGACGCGTCCCTCTCTTCACATCCAGCCCGACATCCCTGGATGACGCGGCAGTCCATGTGACCGCTGCAGCCTGTGATTGACCTGTGATTGGCTGCAGCGGTCACATGGCCTGAAACGTCATCCAGGACGTCGGGCCGGATGTCGAGAGGGACGCGTCACCAAGGCAACGGGCGGGAGACCGGACTGGCGGAAGCAGGAAGTTGTCGGTAAGTATGAACGTCTTATTTTTTACAGGTTTATACTGATCGGTAGTCACTGTCCAGGGTGCTGAAAGAGTTACTGCCGATCAGTTAACTCTTTCAGCTCCCTGGACAGTGACTATTTACTGACGTCGCTTAGCAACGCTGCCGTAATGACGGGTGCACACATGTAGCCACCCGTCATTACGAGAGCTCCATAGACTTCTATGGACTGTCCGTGCCGTTATTACGGCCTGAAATAGGACATGTTCTATCTTTTTCAACGGCACGGGCACCTTCCCGTGAGAAAAGGGGAAGGCACCCGTCGCCAATAGAAGTCTATGAGCCCGTTATTAGGGGTCGTAATTACGACCCGTAATAACGGGAGTTTTTACGGTCGTGTGCATGAGGCCTCAATCCTCAAGAAATCTGCTGACATTTCTCATCTAATGCAAGTGAATAAGGTTTTTGCAACCCCATTTTTATGCAGCGGAAAAAATCCACATGCACTAATGAATGCGATGCAGAATTTAAAATCCACAGCACGTTCATTACGTACAGAAAAACACTATTGAATTACAATACAACTACAGGATCCACTGGTAAATCCATGGCAGAAATCTGCATTTCAGCCTCAGATTCTTTGAAAAATGCACTTAGCCTAGGGGTGAGAGCTACCATTGCCAATTTTCATAAAGAGGACCGGTCACCTCTTCTGACATGTCTGATTTAGTAAATAATTGTATTTGCCATTAAATAATAATTCTGGATAGTCCTCCTAGAAACTAATAAATAAATTAACTGGGTGGGTGTGGGGGTCACTTGAACTCTTAGTGCTCACAGTCTCAGATTGTAGGGACCACCAGTTTGACAAGGGTAATGGCAACACCCAGTTAGTCATAAATATTCAGGAAGAACAACAGAGGAACGACGCAACACAGTTCTAAAAGACGACGCTCCAAAATTGCTATTTTATGGGGAATACAAGTTTTTACTAAAACACATGTCAGGGGAGTTCACAGGTCCTCTTCAAAAGGGAACCCGTCAGCACTAGAGAGAGGACGGGGAAAGCAGAGTAAGCATACCTGTAATGATGGTCATGCATGTTGCATGACCGGCAATTCCATGGTTTAATGTCCCCGTGACTGCACTGGCAAGTGCCACAGAGGAGGCCCATCCATGTTCAGTGAGGCGGGTTCTCTGCACCGAATGCTACCCAGTCCCTTCGCTCTCAGTAACAGCACTATGATTTCTCGGTCAACCTGCGGGACCATCACTCCAGGTATGGTTACATTGCTCTCCCTTCCTCTATATAGTGCGGTCAACAGTTTTGTGAGGTCAAAACTGCTGACAAGTTCTCTTTAATCTTTTGACGAAGACCACTTCATCTTAATTGCTTCTTCTGTGCCTGTAAACATGTCGGCCGTGATGCACTAGAATGCCACGTGACAGAGAACCGCACGGCAAACCCGCACATGGTTTTACAGCAGTTTTGCGCTGCGTGGATCGTACAGGTAAAACACATTGGAACCACCTCTACAAGACGTGCAGGCGAAAACCGCAAACCACAGCAATTTCCAGTAAAACAGTGTATGGTTCTTAGCTGTGACACTACTGCAGGACGGCTGCTGTTTGTATATCACCTGTGGGCCGTCACCAGGCAAAACTGATCAGCTCCTGATCACCCACAGGTACAGAGACTCACTATTAGGCTCCATGCACACGACCGTAATTTTTATCCACAAATACAGATCCACTCATTTCTATGGCCCACGGACACATATATAAATTATATATATATATATATATATATATATATATTAATTGACGGGAAGGTGTACGGGTCGTAGAAATGACCCGCACCAAAAAAATAGGACATGAGGTCTTAGTCTGGGTTCTCATTTTGAGTTTTTGAAGAACGCATCTAAAAAGCGCATGCGTTTTAGCTGTAAACTGGTTTTCAATTTAGTAGTCAAGGGCTTACAGCTGGAACAGTTTGTAAAACGCATGGGCAATTTTCAGTTGCATTTTTCTTTTTCAGCATTTCAAAAATGCAACAAAAGAACACAGCGTGGAACCAGCCTCAGGGTATGAACACACGTAGCAGCTGCTCACAGTAAATCGCTTGCTTTTTCGTACATGCGCAATCTGACAGAACCCCCTTTCCCCCAAAAAAAGAAAACTTATGCCTCCAATGGAATTGTACGCACCATTACGGCAGGCCTAAAACGGAGTCGTAACGAGGCTGAACACATGAGCCCTTACATATGATCAGGATACCCATTAATATTCACAAATCACAAGCAGAGATATTAATTAAAAAGGGGGGAGGTCCGACACAAAGAACCTGGAAAGTTGCAGAACTTTACATTATACAACGATTACACTTTATTTCTATAAACCGGTGAACCCCTATTAATACCTGGAGGGGGGGGGGGGGGGGAGAACTTTAAAACTAAAGATCACACACAGATTTGGAGCGCACCTACACAACATGTTACGTTATTGCATTCTTCTGAAATGCATAATATGATTCTCTGACCTGTTTAAACGTATATTCACACGCAGCGCCACCTAAACATTGTGGGCTGGAATGTGATTTATGTCAAAAATTTCCTCCGTTTTTAAAGCGTTCCTTTGGTGTTCAAAACCACAAGAAAATCCATAAGCGTTTGACAATGTTTTTGCAGCGTAGTAATGGTGGACATCGACTGCGCGATTACCGCTGTGTGTGAATATCCCCTAAAACTGCCAATATACATTCACAATTGGTGGATCCCGCAGATATCTGGGGGAAAGACTATGATCAGGTATTTTGGATTTCAACGTGCCCAAACCTTTGTTCTGCCAGGACATTAAAAAGTCAATGGGTTCCGTCAGTTAGCGGTGTCCGTTGCGCAGCATAACTGTTGCTTCTGTTATTCCCTTGTATTGCTCCTCTGACGGAGCAGAACTATAAAACAACAACGCAGGTGTGAACTCAGCCTTAGACCAGGTTCACACGAACAAGTGCAAACTTTGCCGTGAAAAACTGCAGTTTTTCACGTCCGAGTTGCACCCATGCCTCATAGACTTGAGTCTATCAAGGGTATCGTGAAAACAGCAGAACCCTGAAACAACGGCCCCATTGAAATCCATGCGTCCGTGTGACGGCTGTTGTTTTAAAGGCCGTCACACGGACGTATACTACAGTTGTCTGAGTTCGGCCTTACAGACATCAGTCTGCAGGTTGTAATACAGGAAACTCAGTCCCCAAACAGTTTATACAGCAGACGTGTACTTGAATGGGGCCCGAGGCTCAATTGAGCCTCATGATGCCGCATTACCCCCAGTTCCTGTGATTGGCAGTCACAGCATCAGACCTCTACCCCTTCAAAAGCAATATTACTAAATTAATAAATGATCTTGACAGACCATTAAAGCAAATTTCTGCAAACGCAACCTTTCGTTACGAACCTTTAGACGCTTTCATACATATATACCTATTTTTTCTCCATACAAACACTCTTAAGGAGGCTCTGTCACCAGATTATCAAATCCCTATCTCCTATTGCATGTGATCGGCGCTGCAATGTAGATAACTGCAACGTTTTTGTTTTTTTTTGAAAAATGATCATTTTTGCCCAAGTTATGAGCACTTTTATATTTATGCAAATGAGCTTTTCAATGGGCGTGTTTTCTCTTTTTACCAACTTGGCGTGTATTGTGTTTTTACCAACTGGGCGTTGTGAATAGAAGTGTATGACACCGACAAATCAGCGTCATGCACTTCCCATCATTCCCACCCAGCTTCTTTCACTGCAGACACACAGCGTGACGTCACCCACAGGTCCTTCAACCTTGGCGTCGGACAGAGAAGATACATGGGCTCCTGCCGTCCGAGAAGGTAATATGCTCGTCTCTAGGGAGTTAACTATGCTTACCTGCACACGGTGATGCTGCTGCAGATTCAACTGTACACTCTGACGCCTGGAGCCGATGTGTCTTCTCTCTTCCGACGCCAAGGTTGAAGGACCTGTGGGTGACCTCATCGTTCCCACCCAGCTTCTGTCACTGCAGACACACAGCGTGCCGCCACCCACAGGTACGCACCAATCTGACCAATCAGCGTCATTCACTCCTCTCCATTCATTTACTCAGCGCATAGGGATCCTGCTAGATCCTTAAGTTCTGTCTTATACTAACACATTAACAATACTGAAGTGTTTAGACAGTGAATAGACATTCCACGGGATGTCTATTCACAATCTCTGCACTTCGTTACTGTTTCTATGGTAGTTACAGCAGAGGAAGCGTGATCTCGTTGTAACCTGTCATTTATAGCGTAATCTCGCGAGATTACACGTCCTCTGCTGTAACTACCACAGACAGAGTAACGAAGTGCAGGGATTGTGTCTATTCACTGTCTAAACACTCCAGTATTGTTAATGTGTTAGTATAAGACAGCACATAAGGATCTAACAGGATCCCTATGCGCGGAGTAAATCAATGAAGAGGCGTGAATGAAGCAACTCATGAATGAAGCATTAAGCAACTCATTAGCATAAATCTAAAACCGCTAATAAAGTGGTCAAAATAGATCGTTTTTTTAAAATAAAAAGCACTGCTGTCACCTACATTATAGCGCCCATCTCCTTATGTAGGAGACAGGACACTTATAATGTGGTGACAGAGCCTCTTTAAGACTGGAAATCTAAACATACTCCACTTCATTACTCCAAAAATAAAATTATGAGACCCCCCCCAATGACACACATTTACACGGTAGCAGGTCAAAAACACTAAACATACACATTTTACTGTATAGAAAAGACTAAAAAGAGACCTATGTGTAAAAACTTGTCAATATTGCCCATGGCAACCAATCAAAATCTGGAATGCGATTGGTTGACAGGTAAACATTTCATTACTACAGTTGTTTATGCAGGAGGTCCAGTGACCTTTTCATGAAAAGAGGAGCAGTTGCTTTTTTAAAAGAGTTAGGCTATGTTCACACTGAGTTTTTTTTGACGCGGAAACCGCACCGCAAAACTCATCACAAATGGCCTTAAAATGCCTCCCATTGATTTCAATGGGAGGCGGGGGAGGTTTTTTCCCCGCGAGCGGTAAAAACGCCTTGCGGGAGAAGGAAGGGACATGCCCTATCTTCGGGCGTTTATGCCCGCGGCCCTCAATAGCCGCGGGCAAAAAACGCCACGAAAATCGGCGTGCAGGGAGAGGAAAATCTGCCTCAAACTTCCAAACGGAATTTTGAGGCAGAAATTCCGCCTGCAAAAAACTCAGTGTGAACATAGCCTAATCCGGGTTGTTAAATGTATTTGTTTTTTTTTACAAAAAGTTGCAGACGTCCTAAAAAACAAAAAAACCCCAGAGTTTTTACCAATTCTTTCCCCTGGCAATCCATCGCTGACGCTTCGGCGGTCCTCCTGGAGCTTATTTACATGTGGCCCCTGAAGACAGAGGGCTCAGCGTTGATGTGTTTTATTCCTGGCATCATGTCGCCCATTGCTGAGTGTTTATGCCAGGAATACAACACATGAACTGAGGTCTCTGACTGGCTGCACCGGCCACATGCTGCCCGCATGTAAACAAACACCAGGAGGACTGCCAGAGCATCAGATCGCTGGGGGAAACAGTAGCCTAGTGCGGATTGTTTTTAATTTATTACACTTGCAGCCAGATAACCACTTTAAAAGGGGTCATCACTACTGTTAGGACAAAGTTATCCGGGGACCAAAAAGTGCTTTGGTTTTATAATTTTATGTGAAAAGACGTCGCTTACTAATGTACTTAATTTTTCATTCTGTACTGAATCGTGCAGTTCAAACCCGGAGAATCGTTCCCGGAAGTCCTGTAGTTTTCTGAATATGGATAACGCGCCGATACGGCCCCTACATGAGTGCTGGTTTCCTGTGCGGTTCGTGTCAGCGTGTTATCAAGCGCATGACCGCAAAGGGCTGGCACATTGCCCATCGCTGGAGTCCCTAGTAGAGTATCAGCTGATGCTCTACTCGGAGACTCCAGCAAGTGACTGTCCATATATGGACAGTGACATCAGGAGCAGTGCTGGAGTCCCCAGGCAGAGCGCTAGCGGATGCTCTACTTGGGGACTCCAGCGATGGGAAATGTGCAAGCGCTTTGCGGTCATGCGCTTGATAACACGCTGACACGAACAGCGCAGGAAGCCAGCACTTAGTCACGTGGGGGCTGTGTCGGCGCATCATCATTATGATGAAATCTACAGGACTTCCGGGAATTATTCTCCGGGTGTGAACAGCACGATTCAGTAAAGAATTAAAAATTAAAGTACATTTGTAAGCGACGTCTTTTCACATAAAAACAGAAGCCCAAAGCAATTTTTGTTCCCCCGGATAACCCCTTTAAGTAAACTATCGGATCTCCCCAGGATACATCTCGGGGCTCATGCACAGAACCGTGTTACAGAGTCATAATACGATGCCCATATAATTCTACTCACCCATATTGTACCTCCTACTCACCCATACTGTACCCCCATAGGCGTCAAATTTTACATTTTTATATGCTGTATTACCCTAAGGCCCCATGCACACGAACGTATTTTTGCGACCGCAATTCACCCGCAGATCTGCTGGTGAACTGCGGCCCCATTCATTTCAATGGGCCCATGCACACGACCGTGGTTTCCACGGTCCGTGAATGGCCCAAGAGCCTGGACCGCAAAACACGGCCGTAAGAAGACATGTCCGTTCTTTCTTATAGAAATTAATGCACGAGGCCATGTGCACGGCCCGCGGGTGACACATCGCGGCCATCCGACTCGAAAATCACGGCCGTGCACATGTCTACGGTTGTGTGCATGAGGCCTTAGGCTTCTTGGTTGAGAATATGACGCCTCACAGAGTGCCTTTTATTGCTAAGTAAAGACCGGTAAGTAATCTGTCACCATATGGGGCCCATGGACACAACATTGCCACACGCATGAGCCTTTATGTATAGGAAATAGAGTAGCTGCTGCTCCTCTTTATGACGTATCCTAGAGAGACCCTGCTATTTAGAAGAGGCAATAACGGGAAACCCCACTAAAGTCACCTTCTCTCTTTACCCAACGTTACATCGGCACGGAGGCTGGGCAGCACAGCAGGTGGAGGAACGAGACTCCTTTAGGCATTGTACGATTACCATGGCAACTGTACTGTCCAGCGTGCTACCTGCGTCTTATTAGTGGGCCTGGATAAAACAGGAATACCCCTTTAAGGTTATGTAAAAAAAAGTTTCATCATTGTATATTGAAACTTTCTAATATACTTTGTGTTTGAATTAATAACCATTTCAAGATCTCCACTTGCTGCCAATGAATGGACATGTTTAATTTTTCTTAGAGGCCTAAAACCAGTAGTAATGATTACAGTATCAGTGCTCCCTGGTAATGAGTGGTGCATTTGTATCATACGGACATATTCATTCTATTTACCGACAGCAAGTAGAAATCGTGAAAATGGTGAGGAATTCATAAAGTATATTAGGCTGTGTTCACAAAGCAGACGCCATCGTTTTTTCCGGGCAAAATAGCGCAGCATGCATCGCTATTTTATCCGGCAAATGGACACCATGACAAACTACATGGAACCCATTAAAGTCAATGGGTTCCGTCTCCATCGTCTGCGTCTGTCACGCGATGGGCATGGCACTTCTGGAATTTTCGTTGTTCTGTTCCTATGACGCAGAACAACGGAAATCCCGACGCAGATGTGAACGAGGCCTAAGAAAGCTGCAGACCGTTTTAATATAAATAAGCTTTAATTACATAAATGGACAACCCCTTTAATGGGGTTATGCAGGGATCAAAAATTATTATCAGAGTAGTCCCTGCAGTATGTGAGTACACCCACTAATATACATTCCGGTCCCCCGTAGCGCTGATTCTGAGATGTTCATAGATTTTTTTATAGCGCTGGCGGGGGACAGGAAGTCTAGTTGCACAGTCTTCTTTAATGATAATACGACTCTACATCGCATGACCGGCCCCGCTGTACTCTATGCACAAGCAGTATACAGTGACCATATACAGTACAGCGGGGCCGGTCACATGATGTAGAGTCGTATTATCATTAAAGAAGACTGTGCAACTAGACTTCCTGTCCCCCGGCAGCAGTATAAAAAAAATCTATGAACATCTCAGAATCAGCGCTACAAGGAACCGGAATGTATATTAGCGAGTGTATCTCATACTGCAGAGACTACACGGATAATAATTTTGGTACCCGCATGACCCCTTTAAATTTGCCCCAATAACAGGAACGATAGTTTCCTTTGAGAACAGGGGCCTGGACAGAAATCTTCAGACTGAAGAGGAAACAATTGGAAATTTTCATTGGCCCACAAACAAAATTTACGGTCCGTGATGGCGAACGCTATGACCCTATAATATCCCATGATTAACAAAAAAAATTTACGATATTGAAACATTCGCTTTGTTGCCATAGAGACAACAATGGCGCTTATAATCAGTTGTATCGGCCATGTTATAGTCTATATCTGCAGTAATATATAAATATACACACATGCAGCAGCAACACAATGGAAGGGTTATGGAGTCAGGTGATGGCAGCCATTGCATCACCCTCGGGCAGCACCGCGTGTTTATATACAGGGTGGGAGTGCTAGGAGGGAGCAGGACAGCTTCAGCCGCCCGCACTGCGGCCCACGGGGAAAGCCAGCGCCGATTACCTCATAGCCGGGTCACCCCGCAGGAGCCAGCTAATGACGTAATGCCCGCTCATTATCCACACCCGAATACTCACAAAGGCATGGTGACCTCACTCCTCCCGCCGGCCACCGATCCTGGGCATGAGGAAGCCGGCACACTCCCACAACAAACCCGGCTTGGAGGACAACAATGAGCGACCGGAACCTGCCGCCTAAACGCTTCCCGTCTGCCCCAACATGGCGCCTGCCGCTACCACAGCAACGTTCTGGACTACGTCAACGTCTCGACGCCAATGCGTGTTCTGCTTTACCACGCCCATTGTTTTCTCCTGGCATCATGGGAGATGTAGTTTAATACTCTACAGCGACTCCTATCGACGGCTGCTAGAATTATTGGCGTAAAAGTGTTTAGAATTTCACCCTTTTTGGGGCTCTCTTCTGGTTTCGTCTTACAACGGATCCAAATAGTACCAGACTTAGGTTTCGTTCGAGGCTCCGTGAGGGGTCTCTGTCAAACATCCGGTCAAAAATGCTGGACAAATAAATTAGCGCTATTTTGTCTCGTAAAACGGCAGACACAATGGCAGAAATCCATTGGAACCCATTAAAGTCAATGGGTTCCGTCTGGCGCCGACGATGTCCGTCATGCAACGGATCCGGTGCTTCCAGTATTTTCGTTGCTATTCTATGACAAAGGAGAACAGCGGAAATACCGAACGCAGATGTGAACGAGGCCTTAGGCCTCATGCACACGAACGTGCTTTTGCGGCCGCAATTCCCCCGAAAATCCACGGGAGAATTGCGGGCCCCATTTATTCCTATGGGGCCATGCACAGGACCGTGGTTTTCATGGTCCGTGCATGGCCCAGGATCTTGCACCGCATTTTTTCTTTCTTCTGTTCCCAAGACGGATCAGAAGAATGGAGAAACTTAGCGCAGATATGAATGAAGCCTTAGGGTATGTTTACACGGCTTATTATCGGCCGTTTTTCGGGCCAAAAACGTCCAAAAAATCGGGAGCAGAACGCCTCCAAACATCTGCCCATTGATTTCAATGGGAAAAACGTCATTCTGTCCCGACAGTGAGTTTTTTTACGCGTCTGTTTTAGAAACAGCCGCGTAAAAAAACGCAGCGGAAAAGAAGAGCCTGTCACTTCTTAAGCCGTTTTTCATTGACTCTATAGAAAAACACCTCTAAAAACAGCCGTGAAAAACGCGAGTTGCTTAAAAAAACGTCTGAAATCGGGAGCAGTTTTCCCTTGAATACAGATCCGTATTTTCAGACGTTTTGAGTTTGCATGTGAACATAGCCTTATGTGTGAAGCAGAAAAATACGAGACTGATTTCAAGAGAAGTCATGGACCATATTTGCCAAGCGTATTCAAAGTGTTTTTTCAACGCGTCCTTTTGTACGAGACGTATTTTTATGCGTAAAATTCCTTTTTACCAGTGAAACGAGTGGGGAGCGGCTTGCAGGAATTTTTCGACTTGTATTTCAGGGCGTAATGCAACCATTTTACGCTCTGAAATACTCCAGAAAATAAATCGTGTGATCATAGAGGACGTTGGGGGTCCCTTTGAGGTTTCCATTATTTCGAGGCTCTACCTGCTGCACTACTCATGCCGCCAAAATTTACGTGAACCTTGACAAGACCCGGATGGAGGCTCGTAGCGTAGACAGAACCTTATGTCAGTGGGACTAGAAATGTAAAGTTAGTCTCTGTTCACATCTGCGTTGTGGTCTCCGTTTATAATAGAAGCTACAACGCTGCGCCGGATCTGACAAACGCTGGATCCTACTGGTGCCTGATGGACCTGACTGACATAATTGGGTTCTTTGGAGTTGCGTTGAGGTATCTTTTATTTTGACGGCAAGAACAGTTCTGCGTTCTTAGTTGTTCCTAAATGTGATGAAACTTCTAATGGAGGCTCCGAACGGCAGTGTGAACAGAACCTAAATGCTCCACTAGAATTTTTCCTTCGTTTTTTGCAGCAGAAAAAAGAGCAGCGTTCCGATGTTACATAAACATAAATGAATTCTGTACAGAATTATGATGGGAATAAAAAATACATATGTACATTATTTTATTATTATAATAATAATAATAATAATTATTATTATTAATAAAAAAAAAAACGATTACAAAACATTTCCGGAAACATAAAAGTGATAAGCTAAAAAGTCTGTGTCTCACTGTGTTGTCCAGGCTGCTCTACACTGACTATTCACAGGCGCGGACCCACTACTGATCGGCACGGGGGTTTTGACCTGCTCCGTTTCCGGCCTGGGCCGGTTCACCCCTCCTTAGACAACCTGGTGGCTCTGGGCTCCCCCAGTGTCACCATATTGATACCAAACTTAGTGTGGACACCCGATCGACATAGCGCAGGGCAGACCAGAACTCCTGGACTCAAGTGATCCGACAGCCTCAGCCTCCCAAGCAGCTGGGATTACAGACGCACGCCACCGCGCCCGGCGACTGCTACATCCTGAACTAATATACTAGACGCTGCAATGTACGTGACGTCAGTGGGATAATATCGACATCTAGTGTTAGTTTATAAATACTACTGCTAACTCTCAGCTACCTAGACTAGAGGATACGGGAGAACAGCGGCATCTAGTGTTAGTAATTAGCAAATACGCTCTCTAGACAGAACAGTGGGGATGTATCAAAACTGGTGCAAAGGAAAAATTGAGCAGTTGCTCATGACAACTAATCAGATTCCACCTCTCATTTTCAAGAGGCATTTTGGAAAATGAAAGCAGCAACTTAATTGGTTGCCATAGTCAACTATTTCACTTAACGTTTGCACCAGTTTTGATACATCTCCCCCAATGTTTCTCACCCTTTTCAAGTCAAGTAACCCCTAGTGACAAGGAGTTCCAACCGAGTACCCCCAAGGAAGAGAAGTGTTATAAGTCTCTCCTCACACTACTGTCAGAGGCTCCGTTCAACCTATATATATATATAAGACATCTCCCCAACTAAGGGCATGTGAATCATTAATAGTACACATGACCACCAACCGCAGACCCCTCAAATGAATACAGACCTCAAATTAGACCTGGCCATATCGCCTTTTATACAGACATCCTTGTATATGCAGATAAGCCTAGACCATATACACAGACCCTAGACCAGTGCCCCGAAAGATCAGACCCCTAAAAATTACCAACTCCAGATCAGACAGCTTAAAAACTACAGGCTCCAGATCAGACCCTCTGAACAGACTTGTATAGTAGTATATGAGGAGGAGGCAACAGTGGCAGGACCCTCACAGAAGAGGCAGGGGTGGAGAGAGACCGGAGGGGGCTTCTTGATATGGGTGGGCCTTTAAAGCTAACGTGCTTACTCTGTAAGGCCAGGTTAACACCTGCATTGGTGTGTTCCTTTGTTCTGCACCGTCAGAGAAGCAGAATAAGGGAATAACAGAACTGATGGTTCCATTGCACAACAGATACTGCCGGTTGCTGACGGAACCCATTGACTTTAATGGGTTCCGTCGGCGTGTCCGTGATTTTACTCGACACAATAGTGCAGCCTCCTACGCAGATGTGAACATAGCCTTAGCCTGTTGGCTCACATGTCAGTATTTTAGCAATCAGCAATGAAACATTGCTGGACGCTACGGCAGTCTTAGATTTTTTCTTTATTTAGTACTCGCTATATCCCCAGCCCCCTTGGCAGGATGAGACCCACTGACCTAGAAGACTGGAAACTGTATATGAGCAAGGACCGCATTTGGCATTTCTGGGGCCCCAAGCAAAGTTATGTAAGGGGGCTCTAATCAAAGTGTATGTAGTGAGTGTCATACACAGTGCCCCCTGCAGAAAGTGTCACACACAGTGCCCCTGTAGATAGTACCACACACAGTGATCTTTGGAATTAATGCAGCACAAAGTATCCCCCTGTAAAGAGTGCCACACACAGTGCCCCCGGTAGTGCACCGATTCAGTAATACTGCCCCCCCAACAAATAATAAAACTTATACTCACCTATCCCTGTTCCCACGGCGAACAGAGCTGCACAGCATGCCTCCTTAGTCACGTTAGACCTGCAGTCTATGAGACACCGAGATGGGACCCTTGCGTAGACAGAGATTCAATTAAGGAAACAGATAGGTTTTAATGTGGCAGTCGCCCGGGGATCCCCCCTGCTAGTGACACCACTGCCGACAACCGTATCTTCGTTGTGAGGACACAAATACAGTTAAAAGTTGTGACAGTGTCAGGTGGCCTGACAGGGGGCCCCACGCATTTATGTGGTTTGAGTGGTGGTAAATACCACCACTTTTTATGAGCACCGTATTCGTATTATAAGTGAATGGCCTTTAATGCACCTTTAAATAAAGGCTCTGAATGGAGCCTCCGAACGGTATCTGAATTAGAGGCTCCATTGCAGATTCAGTTTCTAGTTAACAGGAAAAATAATGCTGCATGTGGCCAATTTCTCCTGCCAAAGTAACGGATACCTCAGCGGATCCCGACGGACTACATTGTAAATCATGTAACAGATCCAACCAGTGGCGTAACTACTGCCGTAGCGGCTGCTACGGGGCCCACGGCATGAGGGGGCCCGTGTCGCCCGCCGGCACGGGCCCCCACCATGGCCGGAGGCTCCGCTAGCAGCTGCTATGGCTGCTACAGCGGGAAATCATTGAACACTACGGCAGAGCAGGGAGGTATCTCCCCGCTCTGCCATTAAACAAAAGACATGTATCCCCTCTCCACAGGATCTCCACAGGACAGGGGATACATGTGTGATCGCTGGCAGCGATAGGGAGAACGGGGGACTGAAAGTCCTCTGAAGTTCTCCATCACAAACCTCGGACTTCCGGGGTCTGTGTCGGCAGCTCCGTAGGAATGAATGGAGCGCCGGTCGCGCTTGTGAGCATGCGTGACCAGCGCTCCTTTCATTTTTATTGAGCTGCGCAGACGCTGGAAGTCAGAGGTTAGTCATGGAGAACTTCAGGGGACTTTCGGTCCCCCGTTCTCCCTAGCGCTGCCAGTGATCACACATGTATCCCCTATCCTGTGGATAGGGGATACATGTCTTTTGTAGGACACACTGTAGGTCAAATTTTTTTGGGAGGGGGGACGCTGTATGGCGTTCCCTACAGAGGGGAGGGCTGTATGGCGTTCCCTACAGGGGGGGGCTGTATGGCGTTCCCTACAGGAGGGGGCTGCATGGCGTTCCCTACAGGGGGGGGCTGTATGGCGTTCCCTACAGGGGGGGCTGTATGGCGCTCCCTACAGGGGGGGGGCTGTATGGCGTTCCCTACAGGGGGGGGCTGTATGGCGTTCCCTACATGGCGGGGGGGGGCTGTATGGCGTTCCCTACAGGGGGGCTGTATGGCATTCTCTACAGGGGGGCTGTATGGCGTTCTCTACAGGGGGGCTGTATGGCATTCCCTACAGGGGGGGCTGTATGGCGTTAGCGCCATACAGCCCCCTCTGTAGAGAACGCCATACAGCCCAACCCGTAGATAATGCCATACAGCCCCCCCTGTAGACAACGCCATACAGCCCCCCCTGTAGACAACGCCATACAGCCCCCACTGTAGAGAACGCCATACAGCCCCCTCTGTAGATAACGCCATACAGCCACCTCTGTAGATAACGCCATACAGCCCCCTCTGTAGATAACGCCATACAGACCCCCCTGTAGATAACGCCATACAGACCCCCCTGTAGATAGCGCCATACAGACCCCACTGTAGAGAACACCATACAGCCCCCTCTGTAGAGAACGCCATACAGCCCGCTCTGTAGATAACGCCATACAGCCCCCCCTGTAGATAATGTCATACAGCCCCCTGTAGATAACGCCATACAGCCCCCACTGTAGAGAACGCCTTACATCCCCCTGTAGATAACGCCATACAGCCCCCACTGTAGAGAACGCCATACAGTATCCCCCCTGTAGATAACGCCATACAGCCCCCTTTGTAGATAACGCCATACAGCCCCCTCTGTAGATATCTACAAAGGGGGCTGTATGGCGTTATCTACAGGGGGGAATGTATGGCGTTATCTACAGGGGGATGTATGGCGTTATCTACAGGGGGATGTATGGCGCTATCTACAGGGGGATGTATGGTGTTATCTGCAGTGGGGGCTGTATGGCGCTATCTACAGAGGCGGCTGTATGGTGTTATCTACAGGGGGATGTATGGCGTTATCTACAGGGGGATGTATGGCGCTATCTACACAGGGGGCTGTATGGTGTTATCTGCAGTGGGGGCTGTATGGCGTTATCTACAGGGGGGCTGTATGGCGCTATCTACAGGGGGATGTATGGCGCTATCTACAGAGGGGGCTGTATGGCGTTATCTACAGGGGGGCTCTATGGCGTTATCTACAGGGGGGGCTGTAAAAAAGGCACTATCTACAAGGGGGGGGGGTTGTGTGACACCCAGGGGAGGGGGGACCCCAGTCAAAAGTTTGCTATGGGGCCTAGTCTTTCCTAGTTACGCCCCTGGATCCAACTCTACCTTGTGGTTTCCATTATAAAAATAAATTACGATGCAAGTGTAAACAGAGCCTAAAGAAGTTCTCCTTTACAATTTTTTTTTTACCAGAAAAAGAGCAGCGTTCAGAGGTTACATCAATTTGTAATAAAGTTGTAAAAAAAAAAAAACACGGTATAAAAAAATTCTTGAAAATGCCTTCCGTAAAATAAACCATTTTTAATATGTTACGGTTGAAAAGTCTGTGTCTCACTGTGTTGTCCAGGCTGCTCTACACTGACTATTCACAGGCGCGGTCCCACTACTGATCGGCACGGGGGTTTTGACCTGCTCCGTTTCCGGCCTGGGCCGGTTCACACCTCCTTAGACAACCTGGTGGCTCTGAGCTCCCCCAGTGTCATCATATTGGTACCAAACTTAGTGCGGACACGCGATCAACATAGCGCAGGGCAGACCAGAACTCCTGGACTCAAGTGATCTGACAGCCTCAGCCACCCAAATAGCTGGGATTACAGACGCACGCCACCAGCGACAGCTACATCCTGGTAATATACTAGAGGCTGCAATGTCAGTGGGACACCAGTGACATCTAGTTCCTGTAAATAGAGAAAATCTATCTAGCATCAGCAGGAGGTAACATGACCGTTTTTCAGTATATATTCAGTGCAGACATGGTTTAATAAATTATTTTACATGACTTGTTATATGAAATATAATTGTAGATTATAGTGGGTCGGTAGAATATGGTTTTGTGTTCACAATTTACTGAACAATTCTTGCAGAAATGTATTTCCCCGGTAGCTGTAATGTTTGTGGTTTTGTACAGAGACTGCAGTGCTATTCTTGCTGTCAAAGTGACAGAAACCTGTACGACCCTATTATAAGTCAATTAGGTCTTTCAGGCTCATTCTGATGAATCCTCTCAAACGTCAGTGTGGACAGAGCCTAAGGTTATATTGACATCTGCGGTTGAAGCGCCTTTGCAGATTCCACCAAATTCAATGGAAAAAATATGTAGCCCTAATTTTTCTGTCAAAACTGTGGACACCAAGGTGGAACCGGTTAGAGTAATTCTATAAATTGTTGAAATAATATCATAATATCTGCCTTATATTAAATGAGATATGACATATGTTTAAAGATTCTCTTAAAACAAGACATTTCACATCATTTGAATACATAGGATAAAGATGACGTCACCAGGCATTCCAAACTAATGACTACCAGATGTTCTTGAAGGGATTCAAGGATGAAGAATCTTGTTTCCTTATATAGAAGTGGACTACACATTGTATACTTGGCATCATCTGATTGGTTAATGTGTGTTAAGTGGAAGCATGAACCTATAGATAAAGGCTCCGTTCACAGCCATTTTAGATTTCTGTACATCAAACCATTGTATGTGCAATCTCTCCCGACTGGTCATTTTTGTTAATTTGAATGAATCTTAGACAAATTCTTGTATCGAGAAAGCGAACTCAAGAATCAGGGAGTTCACTCTAACATTTGGAGGCCCCAGCGAGATCTCATCTAAGCCAGTCTGATCCGAAACTAGTGTGGAATTTCCCTTTGGAGGAAGGGTGAGAAAACCGCAGTGAGTAAGCTATGGTCTTACTATTCTAACTCTCTCCCTCTCTCTGTGGGTTAAGTCCCTTGCGGGTCTAGTGGGCAACAGAGAGTCTCTGTGAATTTGTCTGGGATACTGTACGTGTTATTTGTGTGTGATTGAAATATGAGGGGAATAGCTGTTTGTCTCTGTTAGTCTCTAAATTGTGCTGTGTAAGGTAATGATGTATATAGGTGTATGCTTCTATTAATGTATGATATGAGCCATATCTGATTCAGTGAAATGGTCCTCTTCAGTATGGTGTTAAAAGGGATTATCCCACCCCAACTTGTAGTACTAAGCTCTCCAGAACTGCTAGTAATCTTCACATAAAGGGTTAATAGTGAATCTTGTTGTGCATAGCTGAACTGAAGGTGGGAAAGGATCTCAAGGCAAGTTTGATGATCCCACTGTTTATATTACACTACCCGTGTAATCCGTGATATACCACATTTTCGGCTTTAACTCATGATAGATAGATTCCCCATTCTAATGGCCACGATACTAGGTTAGGTCTAACGTCTATGGCCACGGTCCGTCGTTCTAACTTACCCCTCGACGACCGCGGCCATGGACATCCTGCTGCTGTGCTGCGTCGTCCCCCTGTGAGGCACCGGCATTCACTTCCGGGTATCGAGACTGTCTTCCGGAGGGTGTGCGCACGCTCATGCCCACTCTTATAGGACCAGTGCGCGAGCATGAAAATCATCATCAACTCACATGATTTCCTGGACTATAAGAAGGCCACCGCCCTTCTGATCCTCGCCTGAGCATTGTTGTTATTTCTCAAAGTTTGTCTTGCAAATGGTCTCCTAAGTGTCTTCCAGCTTCCCAGTGTTCCCCGTACCTGTATCCCGTGCTATCCAGTACTATCCTGGTCTACTGCCGTGCTGAGCTGTTGTCGTGCTGTGCTGCATTTCCACGCCTGTTCTGCTACTCCACGCCTGACGTCTACCTGCCGCCTGGTCCCAGCCGAGCCTGCCTTGCTACTGTCAACATTGCCTCAGGTACCCTTTCTGGACTATAAACTCTGTACTTTACCTGTTTGGCCAGCTGCCATCCTGCTACACGGTATGGCCCAGTGGGTCCACACCCTGCATCGTGACATTAGGAAGGGATTGAAGGATCCGAGTTTTCACCTTTAGGGAGTATCGGGTCCCTTAGGAATGGAATAGTTGGATGCAGTATTTTGTCAAAAAGAGGGGAACTGTTAGAGCAATTCGTATAAATTGTGTAATTATCAAAATATCTGCATTATATTCAATGAGATGTGAGATATGTTTTAAGATTCTCTTAAAAGAAGACATGTCCCATCATTTGAATACATAGGATAAAGATGACGTCATCAGGCATTCCAAACTAATGACTAACAGATGTTCTTGAAGGGATTTAACCCCTTCCCGCTCCTGGACGTACTATTAGGTCATGGCAGCTGTATCGTTCGCGCTCCATGACCTAATAGTACGTCTCGGGAGTAACGGCCGTTTCGGCCGTCCTCCCGACACATACAGGAGCTGTGACAGCTGCTGTCTTGTTCAGCAGCTGTCACAGCTCCTACAGCGGGGACCGATCGCTGTGTCCCCGCTGATTAACCCCTTAAAAGCCGCGTTCTATAGAGATCGCGGCTTTTTAGGGGTTAAGCTGCCATCGCCGGCCTGCTACGTGATAGCGGCCGGCGATGGTGACTGTGGCAACCGGACACCAAACAATGGCGTCCGGCTATGCCATAGACGGAAGCCTAGTGGGTCCTGACAACGTCAGGACCCACTATGCTTGCTGTCAGTGAGTAGCTGACAGTTCTAATACACTGTACTACGCATGTAGTGCAGTGTATTAGAATAGCGATCAGGGCCTCCTGCCCTCAAGTCCCCTAGTGGGACAAAGTAATACAGTAAAAAAAAGTTAAAAAAAGATGTGTAAAAATAAGAAAATAAAAGTTTTAAAAGTGATAAAAGTAAAAATCCCCCCTTTTCCCTTATCAGTCCTTTATTATTAATAAAAATATATAAACAAACAAATAAACTATACATAATTGGTATCGCCGCGTCCGTAACGGCCTGAACTACAAAATTATTTTGTTATTTATCCCGCACGGTGAACGCCGTAAAAGAAAATAATAATAAACCGAACCACAATCACAATTGTTTGGTCACTTCACCTCCCAAAAAATGGAATAAAAAGAGATCAAAAAGTCGCATGTACCGAAAAATGGTACTGATCGAAACTACAGTTCGTTACGCAAAAAATAAGTCCTTGCACGGCTCTATTGATTGAAAAATAAAAACGTTCTGGCTCTTAGAATAAGGCAACACAAAAAGTGAATGATTGTTTACAAAACGTATTTTATTGTGCAAACGCCATAAGACATAAAAAAAACTATAAACATCTGGTATCGCCGTAATCGTATCGCCCCGCAGAATAAAGTGAATATGTCATTTATAGCGCACGGTGAACGCTGTAAAAAAAAAAAGAATAAAAAAACAATAGTAGAATTGCTGTTTATTAGTCACCACGCCACCTAAAAATAGAATAAAAACTGATCAAAAAGCTGCATGCACCCCAAGAAAACTACAATGAATTCCTCAAGGGGTCTAGTTTCCAAATTGGGGTCACTTTTGGGGGGTTCCCAATGTTTTGGCACCACAAGACCTCTTCAAACCGGACATGGTGCCTAATAAAAAAGAGGCCTCAAAATCCACTAGGTGCGCCTTTGCTTCGGAGGCCGGTGCTTCAGTCCATTACCGCACTACGGCCACATGTGGGATATTTCTCTAAACTGCAGAATCTGGGCAATACATATTAAGTTGCGTTTCTCTGATAAATCCTTTTGTGTTATAAAAAAAATGGTATAAAAAGGATTTTCTGACAAAAAAAATATGTAAATGTCACCTCTACTTTGCTCTAAATTTCTGTGAAACACCTAAAGGGTTCATAAACTTTCTAAATGCTGTTGTGAATACTTTGAGGGGTCTAGTTTCTAAAATGGGGTATTTGATAGGGGTTTCTAATATATGGGCCCCTCAAAGCATCTTCAGAACTGAACTGGAACCTAAAAAAATAAATAAATTAGGCAATACTTCGCTTCTTACATTATACTGATAATGAGCCGTGCCCACCCCGAGATGACCCCAGTTTTGACCGTTTGTATAAACGGAGACCCCTATTAGACCGTTCCAGTGCCCGGTTTTCCCAAGCATACACCCCCGAGAAGTGTATTTCTATTGATGAGTCCCTGGTACATTTTAAAGGGAGAGTTCAATTCCGCGAGTACCTGCCGGGTAAGAGGGCAAGGTATGGCGTGAAGATATATAAGCTGCGAGAGTGTATCCGGGTATACCTACAGGTTTAGACTATATGAAGGAAAGGCCACCCCCAAACCAGACTGCATCCTGGACTACAATAGGTACATGGGAGGGATGGACTTGTAAGATCAAATCCTGAAGCCCTACAGCGCCATGCGGTGTGGTATAAGAAGCTGGCCGGGCACATCATACAGATGGCATTGTACAATGCGTACATGCTACGTCGATGTGCAGGCCAGACGGGAACTTTCCTGGAATTTCAAGAGGTGATTATCAAGAACCTAATCTTTAGGGACCAAGAAGGGGGGGCACCCAGTACTTCTGGAAGCGGGGCCACACGCATTGTACCAAGGCGGCAACACTTTCCAGGAGAAGTTCCCCAAACTGGCAAGAAGGGAAAAAGTCAAAAGAGGTGCAAAGTCTGCTATAAGAGGGCGATAAGGGATGACACAATATATCAATGTGACACGTGTCCCGAATAACCAGAGCTCTGTATGAAAGTCAGTTTTAAAATTTATCATACATCCCTTGGTTTATAATTTACCCCAATTTTACTTACCCTGATGCACTCCGCACAGCTTATCCCCCCTCGTCTTTCCCCTCTGAGCCCTGCTGTGTGTCCAGGCAGCTGATAACAGCCACATGTAGGGTATTGCCATACCCGGGAGAACCCACATTACAGTTTATGGGGTGTAGGTCTCCGGTCAAAATGCTCACTACACCTCTAGATGAATACCTTAAGGGTGTAGTTATTAAAACGGGGTCACTTCTTGCGGGTTTCAACTGTACTGGTACCTCAGGTGCTTCTGCATACATGACTTCGCACTAGAAAATCCCCAGTAGGCCAAATGGTGGTCCTTTCCTTCTGAGCCCTCCCATGGCCCCAAACGGCAGTTTATCACAACAAATGGGGTATTGCGGCACTCAGAACAAATTGCGCAACAGAATGGGGTGTTTTGTTTCTTGTGAAAATAAGAAATTCAGCCAAAACTACATATTATTTGAATAAAATAATTTTGTTTTCATTCCCAGCCCAATTCAAATAAGTTCTGTGAAAAAACTATGGAGTCAAAATGGTCACAACACCCATAAATGAATTCCTTGAGGGGTGTAGTTTCCAAAATGGGGTCATTTGTGGTTGGTTTCTATTGCTTTGATACCTCTGGGGCTCTGCAAATGCGACATGGCACCCGAAAACCAATCCAGCAAAATCTGGACTCCAAAAAACACACAGCGCTCCTTTCCTTCTGAGCCCTCCCATGGGCCCAAACGGCAGTTTATCACCACAAATGGGGTATTGCCGCACTCAGGACAAATTGGGCAACAAAATTGAGTATTTTATTTCTTGTGAAAATAAGAATTTTTGAGCTAAAATGACATATTATTGGAAAAAATATATTTTTTTTTAATTCCCAGCCCAATTCAAATAAGTTCTGTGAAGAAACTATGGGGTCTAAATGGTCACATTACCCATAAATGAATTCCTTGAGGGGTGTAGTTTCCAAAATGGGGTCACTTCTGGTGGGTTTCCATTGCTTTGATACCTCTGGGGCTCTGCAAATGCGACATGGCACCCGAAAACCAAACCAGCAAAATCTGCACTCCAAAGAACACACAGCGCTCCTTCCCTTCTGAGGCCTCCCATGGCCCCAAACGGCAGTTTATTGGCACAAATAGGGTATTGCTGCACTCAGGAGAAATTGGGCAACAAAATTGAGTATTTTGTTCCCTGTGAAAATAAGAAATTTTGATAAAAAATTACATCTTATTGGAAAAAATTTCATTTTTTTAATGTCACAGCCCAATTGAAATAGGTGCTGTGAAAAAACTGTGTGGTCAAAATGCTAACAACAACCATAAATTAATTCCTTGAGGGGTGTAGTTTCCAAAATGGGGTCACTTCTGGTGGGTTTCCATTGCTTTGATACCTCTGAGGCTCTGCAAATGCGACATGGCACCCGAAAACCAATCCAGCAAAATCTGGACTCCAACAAACATATAGCGCTCCTTTCCTTCTGAGCCCTCCCATGGGCCCAAACGGCAGTTTATCACCACAAATGGGGTATTGCCACACTAAGGACAAATTGGGCAACAAAATGGGGTATTTTGTTCCATGTGAAAATAAGAAATTTTGATAAAAAATTACATCTTATTGGAAAAAATGTCATTTTTTTAATGTCACAGCCCAATTGAAATAGGTGCTGTGAAAAAACTGTGTGGTCAAAATGCTAACAACAACCATAAATTAATTCCTTGAGGGGTGTAGTTTCCAAAATGGGGTCACTTCTGGTGGGTTTCCATTGCTTTGATACCTCTGAGGCTCTGCAAATGCGACATGGCACCCGAAAACCAATCCAGCAAAATCTGGACTCCAACAAACATATAGCGCTCCTTTCCTTCTGAGCCCTCCCATGGGCCCAAACGGCAGTTTATCACCACAAATGGGGTATTGCCACACTAAGGACAAATTGGGCAACAAAATTGGGTATTTTGTTCCCTGTGAAAATAAGAAATTTTGATCACAAATGACATTTTATTGGAAAAAATGAATTTTTTTTCATTTCACAGCCCAATTCAAATACGTGCTGTGAAAAAACTGTGCGGTCAAAATGGTAACAACAACCATAAATTAATTCCTTGAGGGGTGTAGTTTCCAAAATGGGGTCACTATTGGGGGATTCCTACTGTTTTGGCACCTCAACACCTCTTCAAACCTGGCATGCTGCCTAAAATATATTCTAATAAAAAAGAGGACTCAAAATGCACTAGGTGCTTCTTTGCTTCTAGGGCTTGTGTTTTAGTCCACGAGCGCAGTAGAGCCACATGTGGGACATTTCTAAAAACTGCAGAATCTGGACAATACATATTTAGTAGTGTTTCTCTGGTAAAACATCTGTGTTACAGAAAAAAAAATGAATAAAATTTAAATTCAGCAAGAAAAATGAAATTTGCAAATTTCCCCTCCACTTTGCTTTAATTCCTGTGAAATGCCTGAAGGGTTAAAAAACTTTCTAAATGCTGTTTTGAATACTTTGAGGGGTCTAGTTTTTAAAATGGGGTGTTTTATCAGGGTTTCTAATACATAGGCCCCTCAAATCCACTTCAGAACTCAAGAGGTACCTTAAAAAAAAGGCTTTTGAAATTTTCTTAAAAATATGAGAAATTGCTGTTTATGTTCTAAGCCTTGTAATGTCCAAGAGAAATAAAATAATGTTCAAAAAACGATGCCAATCTAAAAGTAGACATATGGGAAATGTGAACTAGTAACTATTTTGGGTGGTATAACCGTCTGTTTTACAAGCAGATGCATTTCAATTCTGAAAAATGCTATTTTTTCAAAAATGTCTCTAAATTTCTCTAAATTTTGCAATTTTTCACCAATAAACACTGAATATATCGACCAAATTTTACCATGAACATGAAGCCCAATGTGTCACGAGAAAACAATCTCAGAATCGCTTGGATAGGTTTAAGCATTCCGACGTTATTACCACATAAAGTGAAATATGTCAGATTTGAAAAATGGGCTCTGAGCCTTAAGGCCAAAACTAGGCTGCGTCCTTAAGGGGTTAAGGAGGAAGAATCTTGTTACCTTATATAGAAGTAGACTACACATTGTATACTTGGCATCATCTGATTGGTTAATGTGTGTTAAGTGAAAGCATGAATCTATAAATAAAAGCTCCGTTCACAGCCATTTTAGATTTCAGTACATCAAAGCATTGTATGTGCAATCTCTCCCGATTGGTAATTTTTGTGAATTTGAATGCATCCTGGACAAATTCTGGTATCGAGAAAAGGAACTAAAGATTGATGGAGTTCACTCTAACATAAGTCAATGAGGTCTTCTAGGTACCGTCTAATGGAGGATCCAAATGGAAATTCTGAACAGAGGTGTGAACAGAGCCTAAGGTTATGACTATAGCTGTTTGCAGCTTCATTGCAGATTTAGTCAAATTTGACGGCCAAAGTAGTACAGTATGAAGGGCTATTGTTCCCTCTAATACGACAGACAACTCGGCAGAATCCTACAGACGTCTGTGGTATCTGTTGTGCGACAGATCCGGCTATGTGTCATGGCTTCTGTTATGTACTAACGTAAGTGTGAAGAGAGCCTAAATACTCCACTAGTATTTTTTGCAGCAGAAATTAGAGCAGCATCCAGATGTTACATATATATGAATGATAAAAAATAATAAATAAAAAAAAAGTATTTTTATACAGTAAAAGACTTTCAATATTTTAGAATAAAAAGTCTGTGTCTTGCTGTGTTGTCCAGGCTGCTCTGCACTGACTATTCACAGGCGCGGTCCCACTACTGATCAGCATGGGGGATTTGACCTGGGCCGGTTCACCCCTCCATAGACAACCTCGTGGCTCCGAGCTCCCCCAGAGTCACCATATTGATATTATGTTTCTGTAAATTCAAGATCAAATGGTCAGTACGGAATTGAATAGAATAAAACTGAGATTCTGTAGATGCCAACTTATAAATATAGAAATACGATATAAAAATTGGAAATACCACTGCTCATTTGGGTTATCAAATGTTTCCAAAAAATTTTGATCATTGACAGCACCGAAAAAAATCATGAATATCTAGTTACAAAAGTTGCAATATTGACACTATTTCTGAACAGTTTGTTTTATTATCATTATTTTAATCAATTTTATATTTTTGTACTATCTATGCATGTTACACTTTGTATTGTTTTGTCAAATATGCCCTGCGTGATGTTTTTTGTCTACTAAACAATTCAGGTTTAATACATCTTCGATACACAAATATTTAAATTGGACCACATAGAATTCAGGTAAGAATCGGAACAAGTACATATATTTATTTTTAACAGTGTAATTTTGATATCTTTAGATCGTCAATGGAAACAAATGGCTTGGTTTATATATATATATTTACAGGTCTTACCTTACATAGATGAAGTTCCGGTTCTGTTCCTATAACATCCAGCCCCATTCCAGGTGTAATATAATTAATTATTTTCTCCTGGTGGATATAAACCTGATGTGTTTCTGTAGCATTAGACACGAGCCATGAATAAGGACAGGAGTGTTGTCCGAAACGCGTAGGCTATTGTCACCACCCCCATGCACTTTGAATATAATTTTAATTCTGGAAAATAAACTTGGAACGCTGTTCCTTTTAAACATCCTTTATCAGCGCTGGATCAATCCTTCTTTTTCTTCATCACCATATTGATACCAAACTTAGTGTGAATACCTGATCAACATAGCGCAGAGCAGATCAGAACTCCTGGACTCATGTGATCCGACAGTACGTGATGTCAGTTGGACATAGTATTAGTAATTAGCACAGTCGCTCTCAGTTTCTAGATGACTTGAATCTAACTTTAAATGGGACACCTCCGCCACCTACTGTCCACATGCAGCACAAATTCCAGAAGCAAAACACTATGATAAGTCACTGAGGATAACAGCACCATCTATGGTCTGCAAATATAGAAAATCTAATTAGCAATAACATGAGTATTTGTTACATCGCTTCAGCATATTTTTAGTGAAGTTATGGTAAATTAACGCCTTGCCGCATAATCACGTACATGCACAACGGGGAATGCTGTGCCTTGCCGCATTCCACCGTACATGCACGTGATTCAGTTAAACTGCTCCCGCACGAAGTCGTGCAGATGCAGTTTGACAAAAACTGCTGACAGCCCCTGGCAACAAGTGTCCCTTGCCGGCCAGGGACAAATCACCTGTTGTCCCGGTCGGCGATCATTGTAATTGGTCCATTTCTACAGCGGATGGGCTATCTGTGGAGCACTATATACAGGGGTGGGCTATATGTGGATCACTATATACAGGGGTGGGCTATATGGGGGGAACTATCTACAGGGGGCTCTATGGGTGGCACTATCTACAGGGTGCTCTATGGCAGGCACTATCTACAGGGGGCATGGTGTGTGTGTGTGTGTGTGTGTGTGTGTGGGACACAGTGTATGGTGCTATTATAATTAGAGGTGCATTGCATGGCGCTATTATATTTAGGGGCGTAGTGTGTGGTATAATGGGAACTTTACCTTTGTTTATAGGTGTAGAAATGTTTGAAAAGTTAGAAGCTGAAGACATCTGAGATGCAAACTGCAGAAATGGGCTGTGACCGGGAGAAGTCATCATAGAGGGCTGGAACGGATGGAGAAAAAGAACTAGAATCTGAGACGTCACCGGTGAGTCACTTAATGTAAATGTTTATTCTCTCTCTAATCAGTACTGTAGTCACTGTAGGATCTGCAGCGAGATGATAGGTGGTATAATTATGATATGATTTTTTTTGTGAAACAGCAACTCCCAGCATATCCTTACCATTGTTCGGGCCATGCTGGGAGCTGGAAACAATTTAGTGCAAACCTATACAGCAGGGTTTGCACTAAATTGAGCTGTATTTGTGCTGGTGTTGTATATATGTACTGAGCTTGGTTCTGGTACTATATATATGTAATGAGCTTGGTTCTGGGGCTGTATTTATGTACTGATCTTGGTTCTGTAGCTGTATTTATGTACTGAGCTTTGTTCTGGTGCTGTATATATGTAATGAGCTTGTTCAGGTGCTGTATATATGTAATGAGCTTTGTTCTGGTGCTGTATATATGTAATGAGCTTGGTTCTGGTGCTGTATATATGTAATGAGCTTGTTCTGGTGCTGTATATATGTAATGAGCTTTGTTCTGGTGCTGTATATATGTAATGAGCTTGCTTCTGATGTTGTGTATAGAACTATATTGTTTGTAAAATGTACAAATGCTTTTATGCTCGAGTTACAGAAAAAAAAAGTGGAAAAGAAATGACCTGTCATTGATTGGTAGAGAAAACAAACATGGCGAGGGGGAAGGAGATGTCAGGAAAGAGGTTGGGGGGGGGGGACCAAACTGGATCTTTGCACCGGGTGCTGGTGAACCTAGCTACACCTCTGCCGCAAGTGCCAGACTTTACAGCCACTGCGGGAGTTCGTGTGAACACTGCAGGGTTGAAGGAAGTATATTTTTTTCACCTATTTTTTTTCAGAAGAATTAATAGAGATGATAGTGGAGCAGCCCAATATTTATGCCCAGCAGTTTTTAGCTGACAACCCCAACTCAAACTACGCAAGGCACCGTCAGTGGACTCCTACCAACTCAGTGGAGATGAAAAATTTTTGGGGTCTAGTCTTCAATATGGGAATAATAAAAAAGCCCTCAATTAGGTCATATTGGAGTAATGACCTTTTATACCACACTCCACAGTACCGCAACGTCATGCCCAGGGCTCGATATGCAGTGTTACTAAAATTTCTACATTATAACAACACATTGCTTACTCCCTTATGACCCTGCATATGATCGCTTATTTAAAATTCGGCCCATTACATTTTCCCAGATATACACCCCCCACAAACATGTAGCCATAGATGAATCCTTAGATCACTTTAAGGACAGATTACGTTTTCGCCTGCCAACAAACGGGCCAGGTATGGCGTAAAACGATACAAATTATGTGAGAGCACATCTGGCTACACACATAAGTTCAGAGTCTACGAAGGGAACGACTCCAAAATAGTGCCCCCAGACTGCCCACCTATCCTGAAAATAGCGGGCAAAATTGTATGGGATCTGCTTCACCCCCTGCTAGATCAAGGGTACAATTTGTACCTAGACAATTTTTATACAAGCGTCTCTAAACATATTTACCCGGTCACATACGTAGTAGCAGTGCCCCATCACAATCACAGACAGACCCACACCGATCAGTAAGTGATGGCCTATCCTAGAAAAACGCCATCCCTTTATAAGATGGGAATACCCCTTTAACATGAAAGTTTGGGAAACATAAACTGTCTAAATTTAACAGTCTATTTGTCAGTGACCAAAATAAATAACCAAAGAAATAAAATGCATGGAAATTATGGATAGCTGGTGAGTGCGGATTTTTATAGAAATATGGCATCATGCATCAATAAACCTATAAATTGATATTGTCGATAAAACGAAACTTCACACATAAGTCCCTAAATGTGTATTTTTAATTTGACATTAAAGAGCTAATGACTTTAAGATTATACTCCTATTAAGTTACGTGAGAAATCGCCGGCTGTGATAAGGACTCTGCTCCATGGGGTGAGACTGGAGTTAAGACTGAATTTATGGAGAAATTTGACATGTCTACTGTCACAAGCGCTGTTTTCTGTCACACCAGGGAGATGCCGGGGACTAGAACAGGTCATGCAAATTGGAAACGTTGCTGTCACTTTCAGTTTATCTCGAAAGTGTTGTTTCCTCTCCGCCGCGTTCCCTGCATTGTAAATAACCTGATAACATGTACTATATTCGGCTAAAACACCGTTTGTTTACAATAAAATAATAACCGCCATCCATTATTCAGGAATTTAATGCAAAATGCTCAGGTAGAAGTGATGACAGGAAGTTCAACCTTGCATGAAATATTTATGCCGATGTGATATTCTATTTTTATAAAGCGAACATATTTCTCAAAGTGTGA
Source organism: Rhinoderma darwinii (assembly GCF_050947455.1). Taxonomy (NCBI): domain Eukaryota; kingdom Metazoa; phylum Chordata; class Amphibia; order Anura; family Rhinodermatidae; genus Rhinoderma; species Rhinoderma darwinii. The sequence goes on along the minus strand of NC_134698.1, from coordinate 73,211,728 downwards.
CTTAAAGGGCAATTCCACCTTTGGTCAACCCGTCTCTACCGTATATATCGGCGTACAAGACGACTTTCTACACCCTTAAAAAAATGTCAAAAGTGTGGGGTCGTCTTATATGCCGGATATTGTCGGATATTAGGGATGCACGTTGCAGCCGCACAGCTCAGTATAGTACACATGACTATGAGAGCGGGGCTGCGGCTGTGTAATTCAGCCACAGCCCCGCTCCTGAGTCCTGACATATGCGCGCGGGGTCAGCATCATGTGATGCGGCCGGCGCTGCACTAATGATCTGCGGCACTGAAGACAGAACATGGCGGGCGCGCTACAAAGCACCCCCATGTTGTCTTCAGTGCCTGAACTGCCGCTCATTAGTGCAGCGCCGGCCGCATCTCCTCATGCTGACCGCGCGCGCACTTCCTGTCAGGAGCGGGGCAATGGCTGTATTACACAGCCGCAGCCCCGCTCTATAACGCCGGAGATCAGAGAACCTCTCATCTCCGCCGTTATTCCCGTGAATGCTGCGATCACAGCTGACTGCAGCATTCAGGGGAAAGTGAGAAGGGGGGATGCCCCTGGATCGCGTCACAGGGAATTCCTGTGACGCGATCGAGGGCCATACCATATATGGGCAGACAGCCCAGGGTCTATTGACGGACCCCAGGGCTGTCTGACCATATCTCTTGTTGTTAGGATATACCCAAGTATGTCCTAACAACTGCCTGTGTGCTATCCGTCCACAGGCTAATGTACTGGCACATATCTGATATATGTCAGTACATTAAAGTTTAAAAATAAAGTAAAAACAAAGTATGGTTACATTTTAAAAAAAATACACCTTCACCTTTTTTACAATAAACATTAAAATAAGTCTCAATACATAAAATACACACATTCAGTAATGGCGCGGACAACAATGTTTTTGCATCATTTATGATGTGTACGCTGTAAAAAAATGAAATAAACACGGCTTTCATTCACTTATTAATGTGAGGCGCGAGGTGCGATGAATTTACCCTCCATGTTCCTCACATTAATAGTAATTAACCCCATCATGTACCTCGCCTATCTGCGCATGCGCGAGTTCAAAGAGACAGAGTCCTGGGTCCTGCCGCCGATGGCCATAGTGAAGCGCTCCTGCACGAAATGGTGAGTATATCTTAAATTCTATATTTTAAGGGTAAAAGTTGGGGGTCGTCTTATACGCCCAGTCGTCTTATACGCCGACATATACGGTATATGTTATCTGCCTGAATGATCAACTGATCGCCGGGATGGTTTAATTTCAATAAGGGATTGTCATGGTGAGGCAATAGTCTGCTGTCAAGTTAAGATGAACTCCCATTAATATTGAATGGGTAGTCTTTGAACTAATATAATAGAGGGGGGGGGGGGGTGTCCTCTGTTCAGGACTCATCTCCTCACCAGTGTGAAAGTGGATACAAAGAACGACTTTTGCTCTGGAGGACTTGTCCTGTTCTTCATTACACAGACAACCCATTGATATGAATGGGCACTGTGTAATACTTCATTTCTCCAGTGGTGGCACTGCAAGGAAATTGCACACTTACTGACAGGTTCTCAAACAGATTACAGCTGATTGCTGGTGGTCCCAGTGGGGGGACACTTTGTGATCATCACTCCTTATGAGAGGTCGGATTGTCCAAAGTGGACAACTCCATAAAATGTAAACTTTAGTATTAAATCTTGCTGCTCATGCCGGTGACACCCGTCACCCAGGTCTGATAACTCAGTCTCTCCATAGCAGTCCCTAAGTAGGATTACTGTTCAACTCGTAAAGGAACACCCCAGTAAAAAGTGATACACTGTTATACCCAGTGATGGGCCTGACGGGGCGGTACATGACTTTTATTTTTGATGTTCTTTGAATCACTGTGTCATGCCCCGCCCCCTCAGGTGCTGCAGTAGGCATAAGACAATGTATCAGCTTATCCTGGACTGTTCATTTGAAAAATTATGATAAAGTTCTATGAATGCATGAGAATTCAAATTTTTATGTATGAATGACCAATTTTGGCAACAGTAAACTATATTTTTATTGTTTATCGTATATATTATACATTTAAACCTCCAGGAGCTTTGTAAATTAAAAGAGATTTATCCTCTTCGATGTTCCGCTTTGGGGCAGGTTTAAATAACAATCCCTCATGTGACTGGGAAATATTATTATGCTCCAGCCATAGATTTGCTTGTGGCCAGCAATCTATCATTTCTATTTTCTTTCCCGTGTTTTGTTTGCTGACCTAGCGTAAAATGTACAGGTCCATTTACTGGTCACAGTCGCCCAGCTGCAACACACTTTTGGGTTAATTAAAGTTTAGTGAAGGAGAGAAATAGATGGGGATATAGATTGTGGATCGGTAATAATGGAAGAGAACACCTTAGCGATCTCCAGCAAACATGAGTAATGGAGGGACTTTATATTATAGGGACTATTAGACTATAGGGTTCAAATTCAATGCAGATAATCCAATGTAATAATACTACTACTAATAATAATAATAATAATAATAATAATAATAACATTTGCAATATTACAGTCCAAAATAAATATTGGACATTATAGAGAGTGCATCACCTTAAAGGGGTTGTCCTCTTTGCACTATCCCTTCCAATATGCCCTAATAGGCTATACCGAGGTAGTATAGATGGTGAGGTGGGGCCAAATCCCACAACCCTAACTCTCCTCCATTAGCCAGAGCAGAGAAAAGCAGTTCTGAAGCAGCTGTACACTGGAGGAACTTTCAAAGTGGACAATCCCTTTAAGTACATTTTATGCATTTGGGTGTCAATCAATACTTTGTACTGGGGTTGTCACTCATCTTTCCTGAATGGTCCTCAATGGTAAATTTGCCTAGTTACACAGCAATGATGGAATGTGAGATTTTGATTGCCATTCAGCTTTCTCAGAGAAAGAAAATGAATAAATGGCTGAATTGAGTATTAACTCCAGAGAATTGTTACAGAACCCCATTCTGAACCCTCACGTATTAGCGGAGAGCAGCTACAAAGAGAATCTCTCGCTCTGGAAGACCCAGCACATACATGAATTACAGCCTATGGATTTCAATTGTAACTGTGCAATGTTTCATTTGCCCTCTGGTGGCACTGCAGGGGAATTAGGCACTTTCTCCCAGGTCTCATCACAGATTACAGATGATCACTGGGGTTCAAGCAATAGGACACCCTGTGATCAGAGTATTGTTGGGGGTTACTTCTACCAAAAGCCCTTTAATTTGATTATTAAGATGATACTGCTAGTCATTATTACTATTCAGTTAGAGGGGCAGTGGCAACATCTTATTTCATTTTCCCGCAGTTGATTCTAATATAAGTGATGACCCTAAATGATCTAAAAATTTAAAGAGTCCAAGCTCTTGTTTCAGTTGACTTTCATTAAATGCCCATATCTGCCCTGAAAACTGGGGAAAGTCGGTTGGAGTCATAGCCAACACATCTCCACCAATCTAACACTAATGCCCTTTTTGATTGACATTTGAGGAAAGTCAATTGTGGGAATTGAGGGACTAGGTGTTACAGGAGATGTATTAATCTCATGAATGTTGAAATAATTCCTCCATTCATGCTTCCCGCAAGGCTAATGGCCCATGCCCATGTTTGTCCAAGCTGAGTATACATGTTCAATATGGGCAGGAAAGACAGAGAAAAAAATTGGATCGGGCAGAAAAACATCCAAAGTATTCAATCTAACCACCCCGTCATCAGGTATCAGTTTCTGTCAGCGCCTATAGACATCATCCATTGGGATAAGGTGGTAACTTAATGATATGGGCAACTCCTTATGAATTGGGTATATGAGAAATACCAGTATTTGCTGAAGAAGATCTGAAGGAGGTAGCCATCACACATTAAAACAAAGATTAGTTCACGGGTCAAATGGATGTAGTTGAGGCTCTTCTTTTCCATCGGTATTAATTCACCCCACCCACACTAAGGCCCTGTTCACACTGAGTTTTTTGCAGGAAGAAAATTCTGCCTCAAAATTAAGTTTGGAATTTTAAGGCAGATTTTGATCTGCCTGCACGCTGTTTGCAGCGTTTTTGAGCGCCGCGGGCAAAAACGCTGCAAAATACGCTTTCCCTGCCTCCCATTGTCAATGGGAGGTCAGAGATGTAAACGCCTGAATAGGGCATGTCGCTTCTTTCTCCTGCGAGACGATTTTTCCGTGTAAAAAAACTTGGCGTGAACTGACCCTAAGACAGGTTAATTTATGCGTATTCTCCCGTTCATCCCTATATTATATATGTTTTTTAAGTGACCTCGCACACGAGACAGTACTGAAATCTATTCTAAGCAAAACACTTTGGCCGGATATGGTAAAAATTTTCCTGAGGCTTAGATTTAGACATGATGGAGGCAATAGGTTCTCCAATCTGGTGACATATTCCTGTTGATGGGGGAATGAGAGAGCATCTGCATCAGAGCTCTGCCATAGAGCTCCATGTAACCATCTCTCACTGCCAATTAAGCTGGCCACACACAATGGGATTTTTTTTGGTGACGTGACTATCAGCCCACCTGTCAGACTTCATACAGTGCGATGTTCATCACTTCTGACAACCAAAAGTGCTCAATATTCCGCTGAGATTTTCTATCATGTTGGAAAATCAGTGAGTTCTTAGCGTCTTCTTGGAGCAAGTAAAAAAATCCTTAATTTTAATTCTCTTTTACTGTAAGCCATGTTCTCTGTAGAGATCAATAGACGTTTAATTTGTCGCACCTGTCAGCTGTTTACTTAACACTATCTCATTTTAATGATTTTCTGTTATCTTTTGGAATATCCAAACAGCTGAAAAATGCGGCATCACCACACCGGAAAGCTACGCTCTGCCAAATAATGACTATAGCTGCCAGGGGCAGACGCTCACAGAGGAAATAACACATATACAGATCAGTGACTTCACTAAAAACAGCAAGTGAAAGCAACTTTTGTAATTGACTAAAGGGACATTCAGATATTAAGGGGTTGTTTGAGTAGAAACACGGGTCTGCTTGTTTTCCAGAAACAGCGACACTCTTGCTCATAGGCTGTATATGGCATTGCAGCTCATTCACTTGACTGCAGTATCAGACACAGCCCATGGACAGGAGTGATTCATAAAGCAAAGCTTAAAGTTTCACCTGGTGGTTTGTGGTGTTTTTTAGCACATAATATGTTAGTCTGGGTTATACCTCCCAACCGTCCCAGATTCGGCGGGACAGTCCCAGATTCCGGGCGTTGTCCCGCTCTCCCAGATGTCCATGGGTATGTCCTGCTGTCAACTGTATCTGCGTCCTCAGGACGCAGATACAGTTGAACCCAATGCTGAAGCAGGGAACCATCAGCTCTCTGCTTCAGAATGAGTTCGGAGCCGAGGGAGCTCCTCCGCTCGCCGAGGACTCCCCAGGCACAGTGGTACTTTAAGCACTGTGCTCGAGAAAGCCCTTGACGCCACTGTCCAAATACATAATATATCAGTGTCTACTGATTGAGCGGAAGGCCTGTTGCCGGGGATTCCGCTTCTAGAGGAAACCCCTGAGGTCACTGTCCATATTTGTACATTGACGTCAGGGGCTCTTCCTGTAGCAGAATCCCCGGCCAGAGTCAGCAACGGGGATTCTGCTCAAGGAGAAGCCACTGACGTCACTGTCCACATATGGACAGTGACCTCAGGGGTTTTCTCTAGGAGCGAAATTCCCAGTCATTGCTCTGACTGGGGATTCCACTTCTAGAGGGAGTCCCAATGGCGCTATCTACAGGGGGGGGGGGGGGGGGTAGCGTTATCTACATGGGGGTGGTGCTATATTCAAGGGGGGTGTGACACTATCAACATGGACATGGTGCCACTATTTAGGGCCACTATCTACATGGGCACTATCTACATGGACACTGTGGCACTATCTACAAGGACACTGGCAATTTATATGTGGGCACTGGCACTAGGGGCAGCTTTGGGGCATTATACTGTATGGGGGCATCTGTGTGGGCATTATACTGCATTTGAGAATCTGTGTGGGCATTATAATCTATGGGGGCATCTGTGTTGGCTTTATACTGTATGGGTGCATCTATGGGGCATTATACTGTGTGAGGGCAGCTATTTGGCATTATACTGTGTGGGAGGCACTATGGGAGCATGATACTGTGTGGGCTAAACCAGGTGTGTGTGTGGGCGGGGATTGGGTGGGATTAAAGGCGTGGCTTAAAATAAAATAAACATTGTCCCAGTTTGTGATACTTGAAAGTTTGGAGGTATGGTGTGGGCTGTTACTATTGAGGTTGTAGTCGCACTTGCGCCCTAGACCCTGAGGGGACCAAATAAGTCAGTCTGTCACTTAAAGTACCACCGGTATTTATTAACTGTGACATTGCTTTTTTATTATTCATGCACTATGACATCACTGTGTTTATTATCCATGTACTATGACATCACTGTGTGATTACCACCTCTATACTGTGACATCACTGTTTGAATTATCTTTTATCTTTATTACCATGTTTATTACCTCTGTACAGTGACATCACTGTGTTTATTATCATTTCACTAAAACATCCTTATATGAGTTATCCATGTATTGTGAGGCTGAGTTAATTATCTCTGTGTTGTGACATCTCTGTGATCCTTATCATTTGGCTATGACATCACTATGTTTATTACCCTTGAAATGTGACATCACTATGTGAAATATCCAGGTATAATTATTCTTGTTTTTTATCTGTGTGCTGTGACATCACTGTGATCCTTAGCATTTAGCCTTGACATCACATTGTTTATTATCCCTAAAATGTGACATCACTGTATTTATTACCCCTGTACTGTGACTTCACTGTGTTTATTATTCCGGTGGTAGGATATCACTGTGTGCATTATCCAGGTTCAGGGGCATTACTGTAAGAATGATTCCTGTGCAGTGACATCACTGTGTTTATTATCCCTGTACTGTGACATCACTGTGATTATTATCCCTGTACCGTGAGATCACTGTGTTTATTATCCCTGTACTGTGACATCACTGTGTTTATTATCCCTGTACTATGACATCACTGTGAATATTGTCACTGTACTGTGACATCACTATAAGTATTATTCCTTTGCAGGGGCATCACTGTGTTTATTATCACAGTGGTGAGGTATCAATGTGTGCATTATCCAGGTTCTGAAAAGTATCCCTGTGCAGTGACATCACTGTGTATATTTTCAGGGGTTTAGGTATATGAGGTACTGAGGTTGCAGTTGCACCAGGGTACTGGTGCTTGATGTGACCCAATGTGCCCTCTGCCACATAAGAGAACACCAGTACTATAAATTGTATGTAGAGTTGGTGGGACCCTGTTAAAGTTATAAAGAATAGTTATGTCTTTCCACACCTACAGTAATGACAATTTAAGGGCACCCACAAATTGACTGCATCCAAAGTGTGTAAGCAATATTAACCCTTAAGCAACTAGACAAGCTTCTGACTTGCTATCAATATATACAGCACAATTCATAACTAACATGTCAATTGTATGTCTGCCCTGTTTATGATGTCCGTAAAGCTGATGACACAGAAAACTCTGAAAGAAATGATGGGTCTGAAGAACTGTTAATTGACCAATATACTATATGTCATGAAAAAAAATAATCTACATGTAATGGTGAGGTCAAGTTAGCAGATACTCGTGTGTGGGCAGAAAACTGTGCAGCAATTCATTCCTTCACCTTCATGGCTTGCTAGTTTTGATCATCTCGAAAAACAAACTATGATCATGACTTGTATATGTCTCAGAGAATACAAAGCGGCCGAGCATATTAAGCATAACATCTGAGGAGCTTACTATCAGGGATGGAGGCTTATTTATGGATAATGCTTCAGTTTCTTAGTTTGTCCCAGATTATATGCTCAAGAAAGGTTTGTATGATTTCCAAAAACATGAAGAGAGCACTGAAGGGAAAAATTCAAAGCAGTGGCTCTTTAAAAGAGGATGACGTGCCACTGAAGCATGCCAGCAGTCAATATTAGCTTATAGCTCTTCTGGATTAAAAGTTAGAGATGTTTCAAGCAGAAATCATGAAATTGGTGTACCTGTAAGAGCCTTAAAGAGGCTCTGTCACCAGATTTTGCAACCCCTATCTGCTATTGCAGCAGATCGGCGCTGCAATGTAGATAAGAGTAACGTTTTTATTTTTAAAAAACGAGCATTTTTGGCCAAGTTATGACCATTTTCGTATTTATGCAAATGAGGCTTGCAAAAGTCCAACTGGGCGTGTTGAAAAGTAAAAGTACAACTGGGCGTGTATTATGTGCCTACATCGGGGCGTGTTTACTACTTTTACTAGCTGGGCTTTCTGATGAGAAGTATCATCCACTTCTCTTCACAACGCCCAGCTTCTGGCAGTGCAGATCTGTGACGTCACTCACAGGTCCTGCATCGTGTCGGCACCAGAGGCTACAGTTGATTCTGCAGCAGCATCAGCATTTGCAGGTAAGTAGCTACATCGACTTACCTGCAAACGCCGATGCTGCTGCAGAATCATCTGTAGCCTCTGGTGCCGACACGATGCAGGACCTGTGAGGGACGTCACAGCGTGATCTCTGGAGAACACGGCTGTGTCTGCACTGCCAGAAGCTGGGCGTTGTGAAGAGAAGTGGATGATACTTCTATACACAACGCCCAGCTAGTAAAAGTAGTAAACACGCCCCGATGTACGCACATAATACACGCCCAGTTGTACTTTTACTTTTCAACACGCCCAGTTGTACTTTTGCAAGCCTAATTTGCATAAATACGAAAATGGTCATAACTTGGCCAAAAATGCTCGTTTTTTAAAAATAAAAACGTTACTGTAATCTACATTGCAGCGCCTATCTGCTGCAATAGCAGATAGGGGTTGCAAAATCTGGTGACAGAGCCTCTTTAAAGAGGGATTAAGGGGTTAAAGAGGTGAACGAACAGAAGAAGTCTCTGTAAAAGTCATTGGGTGGAAAATCTGAAAAGAAAACCTCTGGGGCAACAATTAAAGAGTATTGGGTTGGAACAGGTACTAAGCCCAAATTCTCAGAACCTTCATATTATTTGCAAGATTTAACCAAAGTCAAAGACAAGTCTCGAGAATATAAAAGAACGCAAAAAATAAAATAGAAATGATACAGAAGAAATATAAGCATGGGAAATAGCAAGATCCTTTTTGTACAGAGGTGTTTTCCACTTTGCACAATTCCTACTTGTTTGTCCCTTGATAATAAACTGATTATAAAGTGTCCTCCTGCTAGGACCAAGCAGTAAGTGTTACATTTTCTGCAGCGCCACCGCAGGAAAAATGAAGCATTACACAGTGCCCATTCATATCAATGGGTTATCTGTATAATACAGGACAGGACAGGTAGTCCAGAGCGAGAGACGCTCTTCATAACCACTCTGGCCAAGAGATGAAGATCCTGAACAGGTGTCCCCACCTCTATTAAGTCTGAATTCCCTATTAGGGTGTATAACAATGGGTTTTCTAAACTGGACATCCCCTTTTAGGAAAAGTGGCGCTATGAAAAACTAGCAGAACTTCTTATTATGTGTATTAAATATATTGATTTCTTAAAGGGGTTTTCCAGTTATAAGAAATTGATAGCCTATCCTCAGGATAGACCATCAGTACCTGATTGGTGGGGGTCTGACTTGCTTGAATGGGAGAAGGCTGTAATACTGTGAACCACTACTACAAGTGTGTCGAATATTCGCAGTACGAGCAGATATGAATTTAAGGGGAAGCAGCGCTCGCATGAGTGACGCGGCCACTTTAAAACAGCAGGTTGGCGGGGGTGCCGAGAATTGGACCACCACCAATCAGGTATTTATCAATATCTTATAACTGAAAAACCTCTTTAATGTATTTGTGTGAGTGAGTTTTGCCAGGAAACAGAGAATAGAGTTGTACCTATTAGTCCACTGATATATTAATGATATGAATATTAAAGTCTATGTACACCTTTGAAAACACTTTTTTTTTTAAAATAAATAAATATATATATATATATATATATATATATATATATATATATATATGCCTACCAGTGTGTTTGGTGCAACTTTCTAATTGCTTTTTATTAAAAATTATTTTTACTTTTTGAGATACAGAGCAGCGATATCTAGCGCAGAAACCTGTATCCGTCAGGTCAGCGGGACTGACGGGTTCAGTGACAGCGGGTCCTGCGTGTATCTGACACGCAGGATCGAGCTGTTACCGATCAAATCTAAGTTCATAACACATTACAGGTGGATCCTGTGTGTCAGAGACACGCAGGACCCGCTGACACTGAACCTGTCAGTCCCGCGGACCTGACGGTTTCATGTCTCAGCGCAAGATACAGCTGCTCTGTATACAGGATACAAAGCAGCTGTATCTCAAAAAGTAAAAGTAATTTTTAATAAAAAGTAATTAGAAAGTTGGACCAAACACTCACAGGTGTACATAGCCTTTAAAAATTATGTACTGAAATAGTGCGATATTAAAATAAAGGCTAATAAACCTGAAAAAACAAACAAACCAAGTAAATTCTATATTATGTATATAACACAACATAAAGCCGTTGTCCTCTCATGTGGAACCTTGTATTATTCCAGTATGTTTCTAACCAATATGGCAGCCACGTAGGTTGGCATTTGACTTTTTCCGACCCCCGAGTGGCACAACTTCCATGTTATGCAATGATAGATAAGTAGTGATTCAGAAAGGGAAGAACAATAGTTTCTGCCCGTTCACCAAAGCATCATCAATGGCACCAAGAAGTGAAGGAGGGGTTGAACCCCAACACATGTTACATGGGAAATTTTAAGAAAAATAAATCCTGTTAAAATATTACACTCGATTGTTGCCATCGCAACACAAATATCCATACATGCCAAGTACAGTATCACTATAGCACAACGTACTATTGTTCTCTGGGTTCTGCCATAACCTACGAAGCACATCTTTTCTAGCGAGGATGCATCATTATATGTCTAGTTCGATTTCAATTCATGAGCTTAAATAGTTGGGTCATAACCCAGTTGAAAGCTGTCATTGCGGCCATATTTTTTAAGAAACAGAGAGAACGACTCAACTGAATTTTTAAAATCTTGACAGAAGAGGACGACTCAAGGATTTATTTCCATTCAAAATTTTTTATTTCAGTCTTTTATATCGGAACAAGTGGAATAGAATAACAGAGAAGAGTTGTAGGCAGGTGGCAGTATTACTCCACCACACAGAATGCACTGAGATATTGGCGCTACTATAAGAAAGGGCAGAGGTTTGGGCACTGAATAGAAATGCATTATTATCCTAGGTACAGCATTGTGTCATGCCTGAAATGTTATGTCCCATTTTCCAAGCTGAGTGATGTAATCTTGTTGCAGTGGAAATTAAATATACAATCAATCGGTCCTTCAATTCACCTATTTTCAGCATTTGTGTGGATGTGTGCCTGTCATGCCAACTCTGCTGTTACGGTGTAATTAAAGCACCCCCCCCCCCGCGCTGTATCGCCTGCCAGCTAAAGGCTCATTTATTAATTCCTGCTAAGTACAAAATCAACCAAATGTCTTTTTGTTGGGCTTAGTGGCTAATTATATATAAGAGCACTTCTCGGCTTTCATGCCAGTGGTAATGGTGTATTCGGCCTGTGTTTATAGCCACCAGCCCTGGCTGCACTATATTGATTTACCACCATTCACATGTAGTGGGTACTTGCTGGGGGGACGGGACGGGAGGGGTTGCTCACATTGTCACTATGCATGCTCGATTACTTCGTAGAGGATGATGGTCTGTAATAATACTTGGTCTGTTTCAATGCTGGAATCAGTTGTAAAGAAGAAGAAAAATTGATCAGATAGTTCAGAATTTTAGATGATCTAAAATCATTATTTACTACTAGATGACGGCTTCCTAGTCGACACGCTTTCAATTTAATTGAGGCAAAGGTATACCAGTGAAACGTATGACAAAAGGACACTTTCATCAGACGCCTGGCTTATAGAAGTCTATGGGTATGTTCAGGGGCGTAGCTAAAGGCTCATGGGCCCCAATGCAAGGGTTCTTCTTGGGCCCCCCCAAACCTCTCATGGCCGATGGCCCGCAGCTATCAGCTGCATCGCTGGGTCTTCTAAGTGACCCAACAATGCAGAACTAGCAGCCAGTGGCGTAACTAAGGCCTTGAAACGTCACGGAAAATAGCTTGAATACATATACCCCCCCAAAAAAAATGTGTGTGCGTGTATGTATATGTGTATATAGGAGACAACATATCTATAGCACTACGACCCTATAGCTATGGATAGGATTAGATACAGTGGCCCAGCAGGAGCGTATCACACATGATAGGATTAGATACAGTGGCTCAGCAGACAGTATCACACATGATAGGATTAGATACAGTGGCTCAGCAGACAGTATCACACATGATAGGATTAGATACAGTGGCTCAGCAGACAGTATCACACATGATAGGATTAGATACAGTGTCTCAGCAGACAGTATCACACATGATAGGATTAGATACAGGGCTCAGCTCGCTGACATTGCGGCTTCAGCGCTGGATCCAGGAAAGGTAAGAATAATAATTGTTTTGCTTTTTTATATGTTACTAATTATTTTTGTGTATTAGTAATGGCCGCTGGCTGATTGACAAAGTACATTACTAATGCGGGGCTTAATGTTAGACATGAAGAGGCTAACACTAACCCCCATTATTACCCCGGTACCCACCGCCACCAGGGGTACCGGCAATACCACTTTTGTTTATATTTTATTGTTTAAACGATTTTATTTAAAAAATGACAAAAGTTATTTTTTTACTTTTACCTATTTTTCAGGGACTTTAACATGAGAATATTAGATCGCTGGTACCCTACACTGCAATACTTATTTATTTCAGTGTATGGTACTTTTAAAGCAGGTCTTAATAGGAGGAGAAACATGGCAGACCTTTATTAACTCCCCAGTTGCCATAGTAACTTGAGAACCCCGCAAATCACATAAGGCCCCCCGCTTTGTCTAACGGCTTAGATGTTGTGGTCCCAATTGACAGCAGCATCTAAGTGGTTAAATGACTGAGATTGGAGTTATCTCTGATCCCAGCCATTAGAGCAGGAAGTCAGCTGTAATACACAGCTGACACGACACCCGCTTCGTATGGAGCGGCCTTAGCTTGTGTGTCCGCTCCATACTCCCCACCTTCTGCTAGAACATATGTTCACGATCATTTGCGGGAAGGGTTTAAAGGGGTATTCTGGCCAAAAACATTTAGCACTTATCCATATAATCCACATAATTGATGATAAATGTTAGATCTCTGGGACACGCACCAATCACTAGAACGAGGGATCAGGGCACGGCAAGGAGAATTTAGAATTTGTCCAAAATACCCCTTTAAATCAAACAGTATAACATGGTGGGTCTCGTCAATACCTACAAAGGCTACGAAGCTGAAGCAAGCATAACCGTCACTTGGGTGGAGTCATATTTTAGATGCTTAGATTTTCTTGCAAATATTTTATTTATTTTTTGAGGATAAAGTTTAAAATATGGATGATCCGAATGTGTCCTTAGTATGAAAACTCAGCAGGTCTGCGAAAATGCATGATTCCTATGAATATAAGAGAAGAAAAACAAGTCAAAAGTTAATAGCATTTGTGTGGGCCCGGAGGATTTGTTGCTGGAGCTTTCTTCTGTTCTGAAGGAAGATTTTACATTTCAAAGACAGGATAGACAGCACATTGCGTCTATTGAGTACAGAGATTTCCGCATTTATCCGAGCAAAACATCTGACACATGCAGAATTGCGCCGCTAAGCAGCGTTAGTAAACAATTTGAAATTTCTAAATACTGTTTGTTAAATGTTTTCCAGGCAAATGGGATAAGATTGCCTCCTGGCTTTCCCTCTCTCTCTCTACATGCAGGCATTGTGCTGAAGCCTAGGGGATTTCTCATAGTCTTTAATGTGTAATATAATATCCAATGTATTATATAATATATAAAATATATAAAATATTATAATAAAAAATAGAATTTTTTTAATATCGCGCTGCTTATATAGCGTCACATATGCCATAGCGTTGTACAAGGAATGTCAGCATTTACATACAGTAATTGAGCATTTCCCTAGGTTTCTCATAGGTAGCCAGTGGGCCAAACACGGATACGCACACGCACACGCACACGCACACGCACACGCACACACACACACACACACACACACACACACACACACCTGCTTGCTTTGTCTGGGCAGATGGATATCTGGACCATGCTACATGGCGACATACGTTGGCTTTCTCCTATATTTGGACTGTCCCAGTTGCATTTTGTGGCTCTAACTGGAACATGTCCATTAGTAGGTTGGCCAAAATTATTACACAATTGGATTTACTGTGCAGGAATTCTGTAAATTCGGTGTCAAATAAAAATATGACAATTTAATATCAGTTTGAAGGTCTCTATTATTAAAGGGGTTTTCCACTTTGGACAATCATTTTTTGTTAAAAAAGTTCCCCAACAATTATCTGATCACAGGGTGTCCTGCTGCGAGCGCCCCATAGGTCAGCGGTAATCTGTAGGAATATCTGGTAGTAATGGTTCCATTTCCAGGTCCCCCAGAGATGTTCTTTATAGCCGCTCTCTTTTATGATTTATAGGTGAAGGTCCTAAATGTGGGACCCCCTCTATTAATTTCATAATAGGGTAGTTGGAAATAGATTTCTTAAAAAACTCAATTTGCCTGTGACATGTCAGAATAGGAAGGTGGGTGAATGGAATCCAGCGCAAAAAACAAATCCTAGAAGGTTGTTAGTTTAAAATGGAAACATGTTCCAATTTTATTTGAAATAAAGTAAAACCGGGAATCAATGTGCCACACAGAAAGGTGGATGTGGAAAAATATACGCTGCAAACGCGTTTCAGACGACTTCCGCGTCCTTAGTCATGGCTGAGATGACTAAGGACGCGGAAGTCGTCTGAAACGCGTTGGCAGCGTATATTTTTCCACATCCACCTTTCTGTGTGGGACATTGATTCCCGGTTTTACTTTATTTCAAATGAAATTGGAACATGTTTCCATTTTAAACTAACAACCTTCTAGGATTTGTTTTTTGCGCTGGATTCCATTCACCCACCTTCCTATTCCAATTCAACGTGTGCCGACACGAGGATCCGGGCGCAGCTGGCAGCTGAAATTCTGCTAAAGGTGAGCTGGAGGTTTTTCCTCTATATATTTTCCTGACATGTCAGAAGTTGTGATCGGTGGGGGCTGAGCACTGGGACCTCCACTGATTGCTAAAAAACGAAGTAGCAGAAGTGCTCAGGTGAGCACTGAGCCACTTGGTCTCTGATCGGCTTTTCTCGGAAAGCCGAGGTAACGGTGTACGGATCAATAGAAAGTCTATGGGCCCGTACACCAACTATGACATGTCAGAAGTTTCTGAAAGTTTAGTTACCCTTTAATGCCTGGATATGGGGTCATATTTGGCAATTATTTCTTGAAATCCATTTCCATTGGGCCTACATAAATATCTTATTAGGGGAATGGAGGATTTTCCTAGCCTTCCAACAGCTTGCAGTTACCCTTTCCCTGTCTGCGGGCTCTCTGTATATGTTTAATAACCTCCTCAGTCACCAAAAATCCCTCTAAATTAATACAGGGAAGACAGAGAGGAGGGAGATGAGGAGGATGCAGCTGCAGTTTCTCACTTTGTTTTTTTTTTTAATGAAACTGCACATGGAGATGCCAAAAAAGAAGGGGCAGATATCTGATTGGATAAGCACAGACCTGACATTACGCCAGGAAAGTCCGCCAACTCAGCAGGCATGGAGAAAAAAAAATGTGCATATATATAAACCAACAGAAGAAAGTACAAAGACCCAAAACATGAAGGTTACACACATTTCTGGCTCTTCTATATCTTATACACCTACAGCAACTCAGGAGGGATTGAAACCTGGAAAGAAAAATTAATGTTTGCAAATGACTATTGAAAAAAAATCAGGAAAAATGAAGACTTTAGTCTCTAAACTTCATACTTCTCTATGATAAATAGTGATATCTGTGATGTATGTAGAAATGTCCTTTTCCACAGTTGCTTAGGGTTTTGCGCTCGGCTTTGCTACTAAAAAGGTAGCAATTCCTTAGAGAATGGCACAGATTGATTTATGATTTCAAGCAGTCCTGAGAAAATTGAGGACTGTATGGTTCAGTCATGGGCTATATTAATCTTCATTATAGTTCTTCCATGTGGACATTTGCAATAGCGGCTTGATTCCCGGTTAATTGAAAAAAAAAAAAAAAAAATGTACTCTGGATTTCAGCTCTAGATAGTTTTACAATAGGAAGCAAAATATTACATAATTGTGGATCTAAGTGTAAGGGTATGTTCACACGGCAGCGTCCGTAACGGCTGAAATTACGGGGCTGTTTTCAGGAGAAAACAGCACCGTAATTTCAGCCGTAATGGCATGTTGAGGCGCTTTTTGCTGCGTCCATTACGGACGTTAAATGGAGCTGTTTTTCCATGGAGTCCATGGAAAACGGCTCCATTTACGTCTGAAGAAGTGACAGGCACTTCTTTGACGCGGGCGTCTTTTTTTTACGCCCCGCCTTTTGACAGTGGGGCGTAAAAAAAAAGACCGTCTGCACAGCACATCGTAAGACCCATTCTAATGAATAGGCAGATGTGTGCCGACGTTATTGAGCAGCTATTTCGGACGTAATTCGGGGCAAAAACGCCCGAATTACGTCCGTAAATAGTGTGTGTGAACATACCCTCAGGGATTTAAGGAAACTGTGATTATGCCGGATATAAAGCTGACTATTTAAAGGATTTTTTTAAATAATATTATGGCCTATCAATGAATCTCCCTGGAGTTAAATGAGTTGTCTACTTTGGATAATCCTTTTTTGTTGGAAGGGTGCCCTGATAATAAACTCATCCCTAAACGATCAGCTGTAATCTGTAAAGAAATCTAGCAACAGGTGTTCAAGTTTCCTGCAGTGCCACCACAGGTAGAATGAAGCATTACACCATTTCCATTAAAACCAATAGGATGTCCGTTTAATGCATGGATGCGGTGGGTCCTCCAGAGCAAGAGATGCTCTTTGTAGGTGAGATGAAGGTCTAGAATGGGTGGACGGGAGAAGGGCGGTGTCTGCTCTATTTACTAATTAATTTTCAAAACCAAATAACCCCTTTAACTCTTTATCTGCAGAGGTAATAGGCTGCTCCAAACCCCATGAAGATACATAATTATATGACATAGCTTAGGAGAATTGTTATGGGCATGTGGCCTGAAACTTTAGTAGACAAATTTGTAAAAATGTGACATTGCTAATCTGATGGCCATTTTTTTGTCAAACTTGGGCTCATGTACCAATCTGGCACCCAGCAGTTGGGGCTCATACCTACCAGCTCCTAGCTATATGATGACTGTAACATGTCATACAATGGAACCTATCATTTAATAGTATCCATTTAAGTAGGTGTCATTGTTATTTGCACTGTGGATTTGATATGTCTCTAGTTTGTCATCAGTAGCTACTTAAGACTGTACGGAATAACTTTCAGGTTACAGTGGCTTTCGTTGTGGTGGACCTGAACCGTCCATGTACTGCATGGACGTCCATCAATTCGTATAGTTGCATGTATTAGTACATTTCCTTTGTAGTTGCTGTTGCAGGGGAAATCAGCTAATGACAACTTTCCCAGCAAAATCAACATTCTTGTAGGGGTCTCGGAAGTCAGACCTGTGGCGATCAGTTGATCACCATGGTGGTTCTGATATTAAAGAGGTTGTCTGTGATAAGATATCCCTTTAAGGAGTGAAGGACAGCAATGAGTGCTTTAGTAAGAGCTACAAATCCACCACATTTTGTTGCCTTCCAGGTTTTCCAAGAACAGATATAAAAAAATTATAATAAAATTATAATAAAACATGGCTGAATACAATTATTAACCATGTGCATGATATGGATGTTCAGATATTGGAAACATATGTTGTAAATAACTTGTATTAAACGGCATGGAAACACAGCAAAGATATTACTCTGCAACCGAGACTCCACCGGAGAGAGGCGCCTACAAATGCTTCTCCAATTTACTTGATAATTGTAGGGAATTAAACAAATTGAAGAAAATATATTTAAAATATGAGACGTCTAATTGTAATGAATCTTATAAATTAAATTAAGGATGTTAATATGACACATTGACAAACGTCTTCATTTAAATATATTATAGGAGTTCTATATATGCAGTAACTATGCGCTATATAAAACTGTGCCTATTGTTGAAGGTTACTTCATGTGATAAAATCGGCTTTTAAAATGACCCTATGCCAATATAAGCACTGTGATCATCTGTCCATAAATATCCGAGAATAGGATGTAAAATGACAGTATATTTCCTCAATATGATGTTATTTTAGGAAGGGGTTGATCCCATAAAAATCCTATGGGGTTGCAGGGAAATAATGTTTCCCATGATTTTACTGGATGCACCATCAGCATGAAGGTGCCATTTATGGCAGTCTGTATATCCTTAAAGGGGTCTACCCACGAGGGACATTTATGAAATATCCACAGGATCTCTCATAAATGTCTGATAGATGCGTGTCCCACCTCTGGGACCTGCACCTATCTCTAGAACGGGGCCCCCTAAACCCTGTTCTACCTCTTTGTGTTCCGGCTGATTTCCAGCCATGAAGTCGAAAACAGCGTAGCTCAGCGAGTGGTAGTTACGGAAACATCGTAGCTCAGCGAGTGGTAGTTACGGAAACATCGTAGCTCAATGAGTGGTAGTTACGGAAACAGCGTAGCTCAATAAGTGGTAGTTACGGAAACAGCGTAGCTCAATGAGTGGTAGTTATGGAAACATCGTAGCTCAATGAGTGGTAGTTACAGAAACAGCGTAGCTCAATGAGTGGTAGTTATGGAAACATCGTAGCTCAATATGTGGTAGTAACAGAAACAGCGTAGCTCACTGAGTGGTAGTAACAGAAACAGCGTAGCTCAATGAGTGGTAGTTATGGAAACATCGTAGCTCAATATGTGGTAGTAACAGAAACAGCGTAGCTCAATGAGTGGTAGTTACGGAAACATCGTAGGTCAATGAGTGGTAGTTACGGAAACAGCGTAGCTCAGCGAGTTATGCTAGTTCCGTAACTCCCGACCATGTAATCAGGAAGTGCCCAGGAGGCAGCGTGAGCACAAAAAGGTAGAACAGGATTTAGGGGGCCCCATTCGAGAGATAGGTGCAGGCCCCAGAGATGGGACCCGCATCTATCTGACATTTATGACATATCTTATGACGTACCCTTTAATGCACCACAGACACAGGCTGATATAAAACTGGCAGCAGATAATGACAATATTAACATTGCACTTAGCCCTACAGGATTATTATAGGATCCCTCCCACCTTTGGGTAGTGCTTATCTGATAGCTAAATTGTCTAATGCAGGGGTGAACAGCCTTTTCTGGTCCGAGAGCTACATTGTCAGATTGTACCACTCAGGCCCCATGCACACGACCAAAGCATTCGTAATTACGGACCCCTTCATTTCTATGGCCGACGGACACCTTCCCTTATATTTACGGGAAGGTGTTCGTGCCGTAAAAACCTTCCAATAAAAAATAGGACATGTCCTATTTTTTTAATTTACGAACCGTACTCCCATACTTTATAATGGTAGCATGGCCCTCAAGTGTGGAAGGCAGTCCACGGCCGTCCGTGCCCGTAATCACGGATCGTGATAACAGGCACGGTAGTGTGCATGGGGCCTTACAAGGGTTGCAGTAAAAAGGGCATTCCCATCTGAGACATTTATGGGATATTCATCTGATAGGGGGGTATGATCTCTGGGTCCCCCATATAATGGGAGAATGAGTGTCCCTTGATCCCCTGTTTGGCACTTTAGTGAGGAAAGGATGAGATGGAGAGGGGGCTGTGAATGCATATTGCTCTTACCATTGCAGTATATGGGAGTTGTGAAATGCTGGGCTGCTTCTATGTTCTCTCGATAGGAGAGAGTCTCAAAACGAAAACCCCTATCTATCCAACATTCATGGCATATACTGTCCATATGCCATAAATGTCTCAGAAGGGAACACTCCGTCAGAGGACCACTCTAGGTAAAACCGACGCGCTGTCTAGGGCAAAGCCCTGGAATTGAAAGAGCACCAAAGAGAGAATACCAGTAATGCACCACCCAGTCAGACCTGCACTGGCATAACATAGTAAGGGTATGTGCACACGTTAACGACCATTACGGCTGAAATTACGGAGCTGTTTTCAGGAGAAAACAGCTCCGTCATTTCAGACGTAATTGCTCCTACTCGCATTTTGCGAGGTGTCATTGACGGCCGTAATTTTGAGCTGTTCTTCATTGAATTCAATGAAAAACGGCTCAAATTACGTCCAAAGAAGTGTCCTGCACTTCTTTGACGAGGCAGTCATTTTACGCGTCGTCGTTTGACAGTACGTCGGCAAACCCATTCAAATGAATGGGCAGATGTTTGCCGACGTATTGGAGCCGTATTTTCAGGCATAAATCGAGGCATAATACGCCTCGTTTACGCCTGAAAATAGGTCGTGTGAACCCAGCCTAAGGGTATGTTCACATGCACTGTTTTCAGATGTAATTCGGGCGTTTTACGACTCAAATTACGCCTGAAAAAACGGCTCCATTACGCCTACAAAACGTCTGCCCATTGCTTTCAGTGGGTTTTACAGTTTTCTGTTCCCACGAGGTGTTATTTTACGCGTCGCTGTCAAAATACGCCCGCTCAAAAGAAGTGCATGTCACTTCTTGGGACGTTTTTGGAGCCGTTTTTTCATTGACTCCATTGAAAAACAGCTTAAATAACGTCCGTAAAATACGCCGCGAAAAACGTGAGTTGCTGCAAAAACGTCTGAAAATCAGGAGCTGTTTTCGCATGAAAACAGCTCCGTATTTTCAGACGTATTTTGCTAAGCCGTGTGAACATACCCTAACAGTTTTGCTAGTTTAAGTTGTTTAAAATAGAACTCATACAGACCCACAGTTTCCTCCATAACTGCCACCCACCAAGGGCCCCATAACAGTGTCAGCCACGAAGTGCCCCTATAACATTGCCAGATACACAGTGCCAACCATTAGTGACACCGACCCAGCACCCCCATAACAGTGTAAGCCCCATAGTGCCCCTATAACAATGCCAATCACACAGTGCCCCCATAATAGTTCCCCCATTGGTGCCAGCCATACAGTGCCCCACATTAGTGCTAGCCACACAGCGCCTGCCATCTGTGCCAGCCACACAGAACACCATTAGCATTACCCTGATCCGGCGCTGCATGCCGCTCCTTGATGCTCCTCTTTTCTCGGACCTAGAAGGAACATGTTAGCAGCCACCAGAGGGCACTCCCATGCATCTTCCAAAACGGGCACTATCTTTGATCAGTGCAGGGAAAGAGAACGGATGAACTCCATTTTCTGCGTCAAAAGGATGCGGCTGTCTTTTGAGAAACGTATCCTTTTGAACTATTGGAACAGAGACAACAATGTCTCTGACCTGATGGCAGGGGGCCACACAGATCGCTACCCCAGACCACAGGTTTTGCCCCCTTGGTCTAATGGGAGTCTAAGGTAGTCTGTAATTTACCTCCTGTCTAATCAGACAATCAGAATGCTGTTCTACCTGACCTCCATGCTTTATACTGCAGCTCTACATGTTCAGATAGGCTGCTGTGTCTAAGAGAAAAAGCTCAGCATAAGCTCTCTAGGAAATCAGTTCATGGAGAGGAAAAGCTATAATGATTATAAACTACGAGCAACCATTACCAGGTTCTGCAATAATAAGAGGAAGGGGCAACAGATCTCATTTAAAGGGTCTATTTTAAAAACTGGCCAAGGTAGGAGGGATACCCACTTGATCGATGCAGCCAAGTACTGGCCTAACCGATTCTGTGCCGTATTCCCACTGAGACCAGTGATTGGTTGCAGTGATCATGTGGGTATACAAGCACATCATCGCTGCAGCTATGTCAATTCACAGCGGCGGCGAAGAATCGGAAGAGGCGGCGCTGGAACGAAAGGGATCCGTGATGTGAGCAATGTCTCTTTTTTTTTTTTCATCCCTACCGTGGCCAATTTTTGAAATAACTCGTAAAACCCCTTTAAATTATTACTTTGTCCTTGAAAACTCTGTACACACTTTGTAACTGGCTTGGTGTTCAGGATTTCATGACACAGACTTGAGTTAACCCCTTAAGGACACGGCCAATTTTTGCCTTGAGGACCTAACAATTTTTTTTATATTTCCCTCTTTGCATCCCGACGCTCATAACATTTTCATTTTTTGTCCGACGTAGCTGTATGAGACCATTTTTTGGTACATTTACATTTACAGTGTATTTTTTTTTTACTATTTTTACTTTTATTTTATTAACTTAACTAGGGATTTTTCATTTTGATTTTTGAACTGTAATGTACTGGCATATATCTATATGCCAGTACATTAGCCTGTACACTGATTGTACACAGGCAGTTGTTAGGGCATACCTTAGTATTCCCCAACAACAGGAAATATGGTCAGACATCTCTGGGATCTTTCAATGGACCCTGGGCTGTCTGCCCATACCAGGTATAGCCATCGATCGCGTCACAGTAATCAAACGGGAGATCCCCTTCTCACTATAGCTGTGAATGCCGCGATCAGCTTTGATTGCGGCATTCAAGGGGTTAACGGCGGAGAGAAGAGGTTTCTCTTCTCTCCGCCGATAGAGTGGGGTTGCGGCTGTGTATTACAGCCGTTACAGCCGTTGCCCCGCTCATCGTGGCGCGCAGACAGAAGCTGTCACACAGGACAAGAATACTCATCCTGTGGCGGCAACCAGTTAAACAGGAGCTCTATACGCAGATATACAATATATCATTCAATGGGCAGCAGAATTGAAGAAGTGAAATATGTCATACCACATCATTGCTGTCAGTGTATGGAATCATATTAGTCACCTTAAAGAGCACCTGTCACCTCTCCTGACATGTCTATTTTAGTAGATACTTCTATTTCCCATGAAATAACAAGTTTGGAGCATATTTTCTTCGAACTCTGTGTTGAGCCGTTCCTCTGTTATTCCCCTTAATTAAAAATGTATGAATATATTGACATCTGGGTGTTATTATTCCCCTTGTCAAAGGGGCGTGTCCCTACAGTCTCACTCTGTCAGCACTGATTGGACATTGTCAGTCTGTGTAGGGACACACCCCCAACTGGTAACTCCTAGTAGTCAATTTATTTATACATTTTCAGGAGGAATAACAGAGGAATGACACAACATAGAAGTCTGAGAAAAAATGCTCCAGAATTGTTATTTCACGGAGAACACAATTATTTGCTATAACAGACATGTCAGGAGAGGTGACAAGTCCTCTTTAAAAAAAGACTATGCAAAAAAAAACTAACAACAACTGTAAATTCAGTTCTGTCTGCATTGTGCGTGCTCACCCCTCTCTCATAAATCATACTTCAGTTGAGTTCTTACTGTTAGTTCAGATTTAATGAGGTCCGATGAGGTGACCAGGCTGCGTCGGCGCTTTTACAGCAATGATGAGTTGCAGATTGATGTCACTTTCTACAACCAACAAAAGCAGAAACAAAGCAGGGTCACAAGCCGCCATTACTCTTTCGTGTAGGGCTGCACTACTGCCCATCTAACTCTAGAGGAGAAGTGGCTCAACACGAAAGATCTAAGCTGAGTCCTCCTTCTTGTGTTGGTTTATGCCATGACACACCTGTTGAACCACAACAGCGCATGCCCGCAGTATAGCAGTGAACGGTGTATGTACGGGATGTTGGGCCAGCGAGCGCTGACGGTAAACGACAACGGCGGTGGCAAACAAGGAAGAATGGACGAGTTATTAGACAGAATTCCGTGACTCCTCAGCCCTCAAACACCACCTAGATGACTACTGGTAAGACATTTACATAACGCGCACGCAAATTTAGATCTTGATTTTAGAAAAAATACTAAAGCGGTCAATTTCATCAGTAGCATATCTGTAAAGATCATTAAAAGCCCCACAAAAGCATGGCGTCGGTTTTATAGGCAAATATCAGGTGACGGTTTCCCTTTAAAGAGCTTGAAAGGGGTTGGATACAGTCCTAGAAGGAGTCTGAGAGTCAGACATGAGTTTTTGGGGCAATCGGGGCACTTGAGGTTCGAGCCAAATTTATTCAGACTGGATAGAATCGGACGGCTGATTCAATTGAATCAGACCCGAAAAGAAAATCGGGATATTCGCTCATCCCTATCCTCAACCCAAAAACCAGTGCAGGACTCTACACAAACCCTTAGTGATCGGACTTTACCATGGGATTGATTCTTCACTCCCATTTTGTGTCTATAGAGTGACACAGATTCTTACCACCCATTAGAAAATAGGATGACCAATCTGGGCTAGGACCCACTGTCCAGGGACCCCATAGTTTAGTAGATGCACTAAGGCCCCATGTACACAACCGTAGATTTCATCCATCCGTAAATACTGTCCGCAAATACGGATCCGTAGTCATTTATAGTCATCCGTACATCCTCCGCATATACGGAACGGTGTCCATAAATACGGTCTGTAGTGCATCTGTAATGCGTCTGTATTTACAGATCCACAAAAAGAACCAGGGAGGAATCTTGGCTAATCACCTGGCGTCGCATAGCCATGCTTCCGTAATTACGGATGGCTACGGATGCACATCTGTAGATGTCCGTAATTACAGAAGCGCCCATAGACTTCTATGGGGAGTCCGTGCCGTAATTACAGAAGCGCCCATTTACTTCTATGGGGAGTCCGTGCCGTAATTACAGAAGTGCCCATAGACTTCTATGGGTAGTCCGGGACGTAATTACAGAAGTGCCCATAGACTTCTATGGGGAGTCCGTGCCGTAATTACAGAAGTGCCCATAGACTTCTATGGGTAGTCCGGGACGTAATTACAGACAAAAAAAGGACATGTTCTATCATTTCTACAGCACGGATACCCATTCGTTAAAATACGGAAAGGTGCCCGTAGCCCATAGAAATGAATAGGTCCGTAATTACGTATGAAAAATATGGTCGTGGTCATGGGGCCTAAGTAATAGAGCTATAGAGATATGCCACGTCCTATAAGGACTTGAGAAAACTCAATCCACGCTGGTATGGAGCAATATTAGCATAGGTGACAAAATGCAAAAAACGGAATAATTATAAAACTTTATTGTATACATTTTTGATAGAACTAGTGAGTCGCGCCCCACCGTTACACACTTATAATAATTGGCAGGATGCTTGCGTTACCTTTCTCATCTGACTCACAGCTTCTTCCTTGTATTGGTAGACAGAAATCTAATTGACACAGAACAATTTAAATCCAAATGTTTTATTTTACTTAGCACTTAAACTGTTTTTATTATTCTAGAATAGACGTTCGTCACAAAGATTATTTAAATGGGTTTAAAACTCCTCTCTTGTGGCACCTTTAAAGATTGCGCTTCTTCTTAGTCAGATACAGATGGATCCGTAGGTAATTAAAACAAAACGTCATTTAAGACGCACGCTGTTTTATTGCGTTAAGTTGGTCTGACATGTTTTTGCTTGTGACTAATTGTTTTTTTTATCCCCTGAGACAATATTCATACGCTGCACATAGAGGAGATATAGGGAGAAATGAACTTCTTACTCTCTGTTCTAAAAATTAACGTCAACCATTAGTCAATTTTTCTAGGAAATATTCACCGAAGTGTTTTTAAAGGGGACATGTCATGTGAACTAAATGGGCTGAGCTGTTTTCTGGCCTGATTTAAAGGGATTTAAGATTAATAATCTTATCAATGACTGATGAATGGGGGTCCAATCTCTAGGATTAGCAGAACGAAGGCGCTCCAGTAAGTGTCGCAGCTCCTTCATTGCAGCCAACGCAATGTCGTCAATTAGCATTCAGCTGTATCTAGTAACGCAGCTCAGCTCTATTCAAGTAAATGGGACTGAGCTGCAGTACCAGACACTGCCATATGGTTGAGAGTGGCGCTGTGTCTATTTCTATAATGAAGGGACCCTGGTTCTTTCTGCGGAGCGGTGAGTGTACTATGGAATGAACCATTGCTGAATAAAACGTGATAATTTGAGTTAAAGAGGCTCTGTCACCAGATTTTGCAACCCCTATCTGCTATTGCAGCAGATAGGCGCTGCAATGTAGATTACAGTAACGTTTTTATTTTTTAAAAACGAGCATTTTTGGCCAAGTTATGACCATTTTTGTAGTTATGCAAATGAGGCTTGCAAAAGTCCAAGTGGGTGTGTTTAAAAGTAAAAGTACAACTGGGCGTGTATTATGTGCGTACATCGGGGCGTGTTTACTACTTTTACTAGCTGGGCGTTCTGATGAGAAGTATCATCCACTTCTCTTCAGAACGCCCAGCTTCTGGCAGTGCAGATCTGTGACGTCACTCACAGGTCCTGCATCGTGTCAGACGAGCGGGGACACATCGGCACCAGAGGCTTCAGTTGATTCTGCAGCAGCATCGGCGTTAACAGGTAAGTCGATGTAGCTACTTACCTGCAAACGCCGATGCTGCTGCAGAATCATCTGTAGCCTCTGGTGCCGATGTGGCCGTCACGATGCAGGACCTGTGAGTGACGTCACAGATCTGCACTGCCAGAAGCCGGGCGTTCTGAAGAGAAGTGGATGATACTTCTCATCAGAGCGCCCAGCTAGTAAAAGTATTAAAAACGCCCCGATGTACGCACATAATACACACCCACTTGGACTTTTACTTTTAAACACACCCACTTGGACTTTTGCAATTCTCATTTGCATAACTACAAAAATGGTCATAACTTGGCCAAAAATGCTCGTTTTTTAAAAATAAAAACGTTACTGTAATCTACATTGCAGCGCCGATCTGCTGCAATAGCAGATAGGGGTTGCAAAATCTGGTGACAGAGCCTCTTTAAGCCAATTTCTGGAATGCGATTCTCTCTGTTGCATGTGTAAATACCCTAGGGCCCCGTGCACACAGACGTGTTTTTGCATTCGCAATTCATCCGCAAAAATGCGGATGAATTGCGGACCCATTCATATCTATGGGCCCATGCACACAACATGGTTTACACGGTCCGTGCATTGGCCGGGAGCCGGGACCGCAAAAAAATAGGATATGCGGTCCGGACTCAATGTGAAATCAATGTGTGAATGGTCCGTGAATGACACTCCTCGGCCGTCCATGCCATAATCACGGGCCGTGCACTCGGCTACAGAAGAGTGCATGAGGCCTAAGGCCATGATCATGGACAGGGGTGTCACTATAGGAGGTGCAGAGGTTGCGGCCGCACCTAAGCCTGGAACCTGAGGTAGCCCAAAAAGCTCTTTTGCCCCAAATAAGTAGACCGGTACGATGAACGACATGTGATAGTTTTAGATTTTGCATTGGGTCCTAAGAGCTTGTGCCTCTGATCATGGACCTTGTACGGGGGCACAAATACGGCCGTGAGCATCAGCCCTTAGGTAATGGGGAAGGTAGGAACCAGCTAGAGAAACATCATCAGCCTGCCAGATGTTTTCTCTAAAATCCACAGGGGTAGGAAATTACGCTTATCTATAGACGCCGGCACGTATAATGTCTATCAAGCCACCTATATGCAAGCAGGTTAGTAAATACACAGCAAATACAAATCTGCAGCAACCATCCCTGCGATTCAGTGACCAAGTTTTATCTCACACTGTATTAGTGGCTGCCTGCACACTGTTAGGGTACGTTCACATGCGAACTCAAAAACTTCTGAAAATACGAAGCTGTTTTCAAGGGAAAACAGCTCTTGATTTTCAGACATTTTTTAAGCAACTCGCGTTTTACGCGACATTTTTTACGGCCGTTTTTGGAGCTGTTTTTCTATAGAGTCGCTGAAAAATGCCTCCAAAAATGGCTCAAGAAGTGACATACACATCTTATTTTTTTTAAAAAACGGTCGCGTAAAAAACGCCCCGTCGGAACAGAACGCCATATTTCCCATTGAAACAATGGGCAGATGTTTGGAGGCGTTCTTCTTCTAATTTTCCAGCCGTTTTTCTCGCCGTTTATGGCCCGAAAAACGGCCGAAAATAGCCTGTGTGAACATACCCTAAGGGTACGTTCACACGGCTTATTGTAAGACGTTTTTCGGGCCGTAAACGCCCCAAAAAATGGCTGAAAATACGGGGGCTGAACGCCTCCAAATATCTGCCCATTTCAATGGGACAAACGGCGTTTCATACCCACATGGCATTTTCTTATGCGCCGTTTCTAAAAACGGCGCATAAAAACACGCCCCGTAAAAAATAAGTGCATGTCGCTTCTTGAGCCTTTTTTGGAGCCGTTTTTTATTTTCTCAATAGAAAAACAGCACCAAAAACAGCCGTGAAAACGCATCAAAAAACGCTTGATGCATAAAAAAACGGCTGAAAATCAGAGGCTGTTTTCCTTGAAAACAGCTCCGTATTTTCAGACGTTTTTTGTTAAGCGTGTGAACATAGCCTTGTATGGGCTTTGTTCATAAAGGTGGGAAAAAAAACACTACTAAGGGTATGTTCACACGGCCTATTTACGGACGTAATTCGGGCGTTTTTGCCCCGAATTACGTCCGAAAAGAGCGCCTCAATAGCGCTGACAAACATCTGCCCATTGAAAGCAATGGGCAGACGTTTGTCTGTTCACACGAGGCGTAATTTACGCGCCGCTGTCAAATGACGGCGCGTAAATTGACGCCCGCGTCAAAGAAGTGACCTGTCACTTCTTTGGCCATAATTGGAGCCGTTATTCATTGACTCCAATGAATAGCAGCGCCAATTACGTCCGTAATTGACGCGGCATTCAAGTGCCTGCACATGCCGCTACGGCTGAAATTACGGGGAGGTTTTCAGGCTGAAACATGCCCGTAATTTCAGCCGTTACGGACGCCCTCGTGTGAGCATACCCTAAGGGAACGCGGCAGCAAAATGCAAACAAATATTGTTGCTCTACGAGGCCAATGCAGAAAAATAGACATTTTTAACATAAATCTATGAAGCTTTTATAGCACATACAAGGATGTCTTTCTCATTATGACTTCATTCATCATAACTTTTTGAATCAATGTACCAGTGTTAATCATGAATACCAATGTATCGCGGGATCGATAATCCATTGTGAGGCACAACATCAAATAATAATGTGACTGCTGATAAGGATTAGATGTTTGTAGCAGGTAAATCTGTTCTTCATATGGATTCTGATTTTTAGCTATTGGTTTCTAATGGGACATAAATATGTGTATGATACGGTCTGGGGACGTGGGTGGCAATAACATAAGAGCCACGTATATACATAAAATACCTACATATAAGATAAAGACCTTTGGGATTGGTGTTCCCAAGTGCACGAAGATTCAATCTGGTTTTCTGATTGCCTGAGGTTACAATGGTAATTTAAATAGCCTATTTCAGATCATTGCAAGCTGCCATCTTTACAGCACGGTATAATGTTTGCAGTAAGATGATACACAAGCACAAGCATGTACGAAAGTAGCGCAATTCAGCAAAAAGAAAAAGCCATTATCTTTGTCCTCTATTACTTTTTTTTTTTGCTTTTTGTGTTTAGTTATTTTTCAGTTTATAGTTATTTTGCTATGAAGAAAGGAAAAAAAATGATGTTTCTATCCGGACGTGGCAGAATTTTCCCGCTGAAAATGTTGGTGCAGATTCGGGGAAATGACGCAACTAATCTGAAGCAACATTTGCATATTTGACAGGTAATTCAGACGGATTTAGTTGCAGAAAATCTGGAGCATAATACGGTAGCAGAAAAGTGGATGAGATTAAGGGTATGTGCACACGAGAACTGTCTTTTACGTCTGAACAGACAGACTGTTTTCAGGAGAAAACAGCTCCGTCGTTTCAGGCGTAAAAGCTCCTCCTCGCATTATGCGAGGCGTCTTTGATGCTCGTAATCTTGAGCTGCTCTTCATTGAATGCAATGAAGAACGGCTCAAATTACGTTGCAAAGAAGTGTCCTGCATATAATGTATATAAGTGTCCTGCATATAATGTATATAAGTGTCCCGCATATAATGTATATAAGTGTCCTGCATATAATGTATATAAGTGTCCCCCATATAATGTATATAAGTGTCCTGCATATAATGTATATAAGTGTCCCGCATATAATGTATATAAGTGTCCCGCATATAATGTATATAAGTGTCCTGCATATAATGTATATAAGTGTCCCGCATATAATGTATATAAGTGTCCCGCATATAATGTATATAAGTGTCCCGCATATAATGTATATAAGTGTCCCGCATATAATGTATATAAGTGTCCCGCATATAATGTATATAAGTGTCCCGCATATAATGTATATAAGTGTCCCGCATATAATGTATATAAGTGTCCCGCATATAATGTATATAAGTGTCCTGCATATAATGTATATAAGTGTCCCACATATAATGTATATAAGTGTCCCGCATATAATGTATATAAGTGTCCCGCATATAATGTATATAAGTGTCCCGCATATAATGTATATAAGTGTCCCGCATATAATGTATATAAGTGTCCCGCATATAATGTATATAAGTGTCCCGCATATAATGTATATAAGTGTCCCGCATATAATGTATATAAGTGTCCCGCATATAATGTATATAAGTGTCCCGCATATAATGTATATAAGTGTCCCGCATATAATGTATATAAGTGTCCCGCATATAATGTATATAAGTGTCCCGCATATAATGTATATAAGTGTCCCGCATATAATGTATATAAGTGTCCTGCATATAATGTATATAAGTGTCCCGCATATAATGTATATAAGTGTCCCGCATATAATGTATATAAGTGTCCCGCATATAATGTATATAAGTGTCCCGCATATAATGTATATAAGTGTCCCGCATATAATGTATATAAGTGTCCCGCATATAATGTATATAAGTGTCCTGCATATAATGTATATAAGTGTCCCGCATATAATGTATATAAGTGTCCTGCATATAATGTATATAAGTGTCCTGCATATAATGTATATAAGTGTCCTGCATATAATGTATATAAGTGTCCTGCATATAATGTATATAAGTGTCCCCCATATAATGTATATAAGTGTCCCGCATATAATGTATATAAGTGTCCCGCATATAATGTATATAAGTGTCCTGCATATAATGTATATAAGTGTCCTGCATATAATGTATATTAGTGTCCTGCATATAATGTATATAAGTGTCCTGCATATAATGTATATAAGTGTCCTGCATATAATGTATATAAGTGTCCTGCATATAATGTATATAAGTGTCCCGCATATAATGTATATAAGTGTCCCGCATATAATGTATATAAGTGTCCCGCATATAATGTATATAAGTGTCCCGCATATAATGTATATAAGTGTCCCGCATATAATGTATATAAGTGTCCTACATATAATGTATATAAGTGTCCCGCATATAATGTATATAAGTGTCCTGCATATAATGTATATAAGTGTCCCGCATATAATGTATATAAGTGTCCTGCATATAATGTATATAAGTGTCCTGCATATAATGTATATAAGTGTCCTGCATATAATGTATATAAGTGTCCCGCATATAATGTATATAAGTGTCCCGCATATAATGTATATAAGTGTCCCGCATATAATGTATATAAGTGTCCCGCATATAATGTATATAAGTGTCCCGCATATAATGTATATAAGTGTCCTACATATAATGTATATAAGTGTCCTGCATATAATGTATATAAGTGTCCTGCATATAATGTATATAAGTGTCCTGCATATAATGTATATAAGTGTCCTGCATATAATGTATATAAGTGTCCTGCATATAATGTATAGAAGTGTCCTGTATATAATGTATATAAGTGTCCTGCATATAATGTATATAAGTGTCCCGCATATAATGTATATTAGTGTCCCGCATATAATGTATATAAGTGTCCCGCATATAATGTATATAAGTGTCCTGCATATAATGTATATAAGTGTCCCGCATATAATGTATATAAGTGTCCCGCATATAATGTATATAAGTGTCCCGCATATAATGTATATAAGTGTCCTGCATATAATGTATATAAGTGTCCTGCATATAATGTATATAAGTGTCCCGCATATAATGTATATAAGTGTCCTGCATATAATGTATATAAGTGTCCTGCATATAATGTATATAAGTGTCCTGCATATAATGTATATAAGTGTCCTGCATATAATGTATATAAGTGTCCCACATATAATGTATATAAGTGTCCCGCATATAATGTATACAAGTGTCCTGCATATAATGTATACAAGTGTCCTGCATATAATGTATATAAGTGTCCCACATATAATGTATATAAGTGTCCCGCATATAATGTATATAAGTGTCCCGCATATAATGTATATAAGTGTCCCGCATATAATGTATATAAGTGTCCTGCATATAATGTATATAAGTGTCCTGCATATAATGTATATAAGTGTCCTGCATATAATGTATATAAGTGTCCTGCATATAATGTATAGAAGTGTCCTGTATATAATGTATATAAGTGTCCTGCATATAATGTATATAAGTGTCCCGCATATAATGTATATAAGTGTCCCGCATATAATGTATATAAGTGTCCCGCATATAATGTATATAAGTGTCCCGCATATAATGTATATAAGTGTCCCGCATATAATGTATATAAGTGTCCCGCATATAATGTATATAAGTGTCCTACATATAATGTATATAAGTGTCCTGCATATAATGTATATAAGTGTCCTGCATATAATGTATATAAGTGTCCTGCATATAATGTATAGAAGTGTCCTGCATATAATGTATAGAAGTGTCCTGTATATAATGTATATAAGTGTCCTGCATATAATGTATATAAGTGTCCCGCATATAATGTATATTAGTGTCCCGCATATAATGTATATAAGTGTCCCGCATATAATGTATATAAGTGTCCCGCATATAATGTATATAAGTGTCCCGCATATAATGTATATAAGTGTCCCGCATATAATGTATATAAGTGTCCCGCATATAATGTATATAAGTGTCCTGCATATAATGTATATAAGTGTCCTGCATATAATGTATATAAGTGTCCTGCATATAATGTATATAAGTGTCCTGCATATAATGTATATAAGTGTCCTGCATATAATGTATATAAGTGTCCCACATATAATGTATATAAGTGTCCCGCATATAATGTATACAAGTGTCCTGCATATAATGTATACAAGTGTCCTGCATATAATGTATATAAGTGTCCTGCATATAATGTATATAAGTGTCCCGCATATAATGTATATAAGTGTCCCACATATAATGTATATAAGTGTCCCGCATATAATGTATATAAGTGTCCCGCATATAATGTATATAAGTGTCCCGCATATAATGTATAAGTGTCCCGCATATAATGTATATAAGTGTCCTGCATATAATGTATATAAGTGTCCCGCATATAATGTATATAAGTGTCCCGCATATAATGTATATAAGTGTCCCGCATATAATGTATATAAGTGTCCCGCATATATTGTATAAGTGTCCCGCATATAATGTCTATAAGTGTCCCGCATATAATGTATATAAGTGTCCTGCATATAATGTATATAAGTGTCCTGCATATAATTTATATAAGTGTCCCGCATATAATGTATATAAGTGTCCTGCATATAATGTATATAAGTGTCCTGCATATAATGTATATAAGTGTCCCGTATATAATGTATATAAGTGTCCCGCATATAATGTATATAAGTGTCCTGCATATAATGTATATAAGTGTCCTGCATATAATGTATATAAGTGTCCTGCATATAATGTATATAAGTGTCCTGCATATAATGTATATAAGTGTCCCGCATATAATGTATATAAGTGTCCTGCATATAATTTATATAAGTGTCCCGCATATAATGTATATAAGTGTCCTGCATATAATGTATATAAGTGTCCTGCATATAATGTATATAAGTGTCCCGCATATAATGTATATAAGTGTCCCGCATATAATGTATATAAGTGTCCTGCACTTCTTTGCCGAGGCAGTCAATTTACGCGTCGTCGTTTGACAGCTGTCAAACGACGACGCGTAAATGACAGGTCGTCGGCACAGTACGTCGGCAAACCCATTCAAATGAATGGGCAGATGTTTGCCGACGTATTGGAGCCGTATTTTCAGGCGTAAAACGTTTCATCCCACGTGACCGCTGCAACCAATCACGTTGCAGCGGTCACATGGGATGAAACGTCATCCCAGGAGGCCGGTCTGCAGGACGGCAGAGGGACGCATCGCTATGACTACATAAGTATGACATTCGGTTTCTTTTTGTACAGTTTTTTTTTTACCACAATTTGTACAGTTTTTTTGGCCGGAATTCCCTGCGGGGCACAGGGCAGATACGCTGTGTGCTTTTAGGCAGCATATCCGCCCTGTGTGAACATAGATCATATAGCCGAACGTCCAGTCTGCTGCTGATAATATAATTCTGGCAAGCGCAGCATTAAAACACGTATTGCGCAGATTGTCTAAAGAGCTTTGCATAGATATGTACCCCTCTATAATGAATGGAGTAAGAATTGCAATGAGATGTTTAATTCATCCCAATTGTCCACAGTTAGATTTGACTTGCTATATATTTCCGTGTCATAAATACCTAAGCCGTTCTCTCAAGAATAAGAGTCTTCCCTGTAAAGTCCTGACGTTATCCTAATGAAATGCATGGATTCAATGGGCACTTTATAAAAAAGTAAGGAATAAATTGCTTTAAATTTATTTGTGCTTCTCCTACAAGTTGTTTTTGTCTTCACTTTCAGCCAAGTCTTTGCGGACGCTGGGTGAACTTCGCCGTCTACGAGAGTCATTTTCATGCAGCGCCTGTGCCGGGTGGTGTCACAGGTTTCTGGGGATATTCTAATTATAGACTCGCTCTGCGTTGCATGCAGTCAAAAGTCACACACTTTGTCCTCCACTCGCAAACAGAATGCAATTGACTTCATTATTCAATGCTACAGATCCTATTAGCATTCTCCTTGGCAAATGTCAACATTTATCAGTATTAGCTTTAATAAAAAAGTGCATTCACATATCAACCAATAGGTATACAGGGAAATCATAGCCCCCCCCATAGCAAAACTCAGAATGGGCCCCATCCACCATTGTGAGCTCCGCCATATATACTACGCCTTTATGTTTCAGGTTCCGAATTCTGTGCTGATTCATTTCATAATATACCTGTATTGGGGAGCTCTGATTTTCTGTCTTGATAAATAACAAAATTTTGGTGCAAGCAGCCAACACTAGGGGGAGCTAACTGCATACATATTTATACAGCTAGAATTGTACTCAGTTAGGCTGGATTCACACGAACGTGGCGTTTTTGCGGACGCAAAAACGCGGCAATTTGCGCGCGCAAAAATCACTTGCCAGCTCCGTGTGTCATCCGTGTATGATGCGCTGCTGCGTGATTTTCGCGCAGCCGCCATTATAGAGATGAGGCTAGCCGACGCCAGTCACTGTCCAAGGTGCTGAAAGAGCTAACTGATCGTCAGTAACTCTTTCAGCACCCTCGACAGTGAATTCCGATCACCATATCTAGCAACCTGTTAAAAAAAAAAAGAGGTTCGTACTTACCGAGAACTTCCCGGCCGTTGCCTTGGTGACGCGCCTCTCTTGACATCTGGCCCCACCTCCCTGGATGAAGCGGCAGTCCATGTGACTGCTGCAGCCTGTGCTTGGCCTGTGATTGGCTGCAGCTGTCACTTGGACTGAATTGTCATCCCGGGAGGTCAGACTGGAGGAAGAAGCCGGGAGTTATCGGTAAGTTAGAACTTTTTTTTTTAACACGTTCATGTATATTGTGATCGGAAGTCACTGTCCAGGGTGCTGAAACAGTTTAACTCTTTCAGCACCCTGGACAGTGACTATCTCCTCACGTCGCGTACCGGATATTTTTTTGCCGGGTTCGGCCAAAACGAGTTCGGCCGAACCCGGTGAAGTTCGGTTTGGTTGTCCGGGTTCGCTCTTCTCAAAGACACTCCGTTTGGATGTTTGTAAACAGAAAAGCACGTGGTGCTTTTCTGTTTACATTCATCCTTTTGACAGCTGTTGCGCGAATCACGCAGTTCGCACGGAAGTGCTTCCGTGCGGCATGCGTGGTTTTCACGCACCCATTGACTTCAAACGCTGAATCAACGGACATGTCGTGAGTTTTTTGCAACGGACCAACGCAGCGCAAAACTCACGCACATGTCTGCACGGCCCCATAGACTAATATAAGTCCGTGCAACGCGCGTGAAAATCACGCGCGTTGCACGCGCGTATTTCCCGTTCGTCTGAATAAAGCCTTAGAGATATGCGTATCGATTCCACGCTAATTTGTGGCAAACAAATTGCGGAAAAATAGTGGCCGCCGGCAAGTGACATCCGCCATTTTACAGATTAGGCAAAGGATCACATGACCTCTGACGGGCGTCACTATGAGGCCCCATGCACATGACCGTATTTTCATCTACCCGTAAATATGTATCTGTAGTCATCCGCAACTCATCCGTATATACGGATCCGTAAAAAAAAGAGGGTGGCTGCAAATGATATCACCAACATGGTGCATAGCAACGCTTACGTAAATACGGACGGTTTACGGATGCACCTCCGTAGACATCCTTATTTCCGGAAGTACCAATAGGCTTCTATGGGATAGTCCATACCGTAATTACGGATAAGAATAGGACAGGTTCTATAATTTTTTCAGCCATGGACACCCATCTGTAAAAATACTGAAAGGTGTTCGTGGCCAACAGAAATGAATAGGTCCGTAATTACGGATAAAATATACGGTCGTGTGCATGGGGCCTAAAGCCTTGCAGGCAACCTTCCTAGAATGCACTGCGGCTATCCCTCCCTCTACCCATTTATGTTGCTGTCACATTGATATTACTAATGCTGGCTTGGCGTTAAAGAGCTTTATAAGGGTTTTATACAGTCCTAGAAGACCTCAGAGAGTCAGACACGAGTTTTCAGGGCAATCGGGGCACTTGCGATCTTCAGCTATTGAACCGAATCAAAACGAACAGCCAATTCGACTGAATCTGACCTAAAAGAAATTTCAAGAAATTCGCTCATCTGTAAACTTAATGGGAGCTGTATAAATGTGTATACAGTAAGCTCCCCCTAGGGGTGGCTGCAGGTAGCCAATTTGATAGCATTACAGCAAGTAAGAGAAGCAGTTCAATGCCCAATGACTATCAGAGACCCTATAGCAGTTGGGTGTTACGGTATATAACATATGCTTTAAATAAAGCACTAAATAAGACAATCATATTTCAGATTTTATTTTTTTACAGCAATTATCAGATTGGTCAACTCCTCTAGTTCTCATCTGCACTGGTTTTCCTACATAAGTTGTGTTTCTTTAATATGTTACAGCACACAAGCTAGCGCTAAATGCTAGTGCCCAGTATCAGATGCTACACCTGCATGCCAACATGGTCATACGGTCTTGATTTAAAGTGAATGTCCATCTTTTAACAAAATGTTGCTTAAAGGTCCAACATTCTGTGCTAATTAATTTCTTAATACATGTTTAAGGCAGCCGGAGTTCAATTTTTCTTATACATAGCTCCAACTTCTCCTGTATAGCTAAAGAGCTAAATAATAAAAATAAGGCTGCCTACTGCCACCACTACGGGGAGCTTATGAGCTTAGGTCATACTGTTTGTACATTGAATACATACTCAATAATAATACAGTAAGCTCCCCCTAGTGGCGACAGCAGGCAGCCTCAATTTGATTATTAAATAATATGTCAATGCAGGGAATTTGGTGTTCAGGACCAGAAAAATGGAGCTGTGACTACTATAAAGACATATTTGTGCTGATGAAGATTAAAAAAAAGAAAATACATTGATTCATAGTTGAACGTTTACTTTAAGCTCTTGCTACTGTGTAGCTAGTACTTCAAAGCTTTAGGCCTCATGCGCACGACCGTACATTTGCGGCCGTATACTATCAGCTATTGCGGAGCATTCAGACTAATCAGACTAACCTATAGGCCAATGCACACGACCGTGGTTGTGCCTGAAAAAAATTAGGATATGTCATTATATGGTCCGCAATTGCAGTCCGGGCTCATTGAAATCAATGCACACCTTGTCCGTCATTGTGGACGGCCCGCAGATGACACACCGCTGCCCGTCCATGCCGTAACCACGAACCGTGCACACAGCTACGACCATGTGCATGAGGCCTAAGTCTATGGGCG
Source organism: Rhinoderma darwinii (assembly GCF_050947455.1). Taxonomy (NCBI): domain Eukaryota; kingdom Metazoa; phylum Chordata; class Amphibia; order Anura; family Rhinodermatidae; genus Rhinoderma; species Rhinoderma darwinii. The sequence continues at coordinate 73,173,409 of NC_134698.1, read as the reverse complement.
CAGTAGTAGTAGTAAGAATTTGTTTATTTTGGCATTATATTAATTTAGCACGCTCATACGCAGCGCCATTTCTAGAAATAGTATAAAATAACACATAATTGTAGCAGAAAAAGCTATTTTGATCTTTGCTTATAAGTGAAGAGAAGTTTCCCAACTGTGCACAAAGGCCGGGAATGTAGCTGTATAGACAGTTATTTGCACTCCAAACATAATTTTGTTGTTGAGATATTATGTGGATTATTATTTTCTCTATTACGGGCCTTTGAACAGCGCTGCATTCTGCTTACATTAAACCTCTTCAAAGTAATAACTTCATTTTGACAATGGCTCTTGAAAAACAGTGGTAATGCCTGGCTCACAGGGTGTTGCTGTGATGGAGAGAGAGGCTGATGAGATACTAAGTACAATAGATAGCAACAAAATGCCAGTAATTCAGCATCAAACACGGGACTGCCGCTGTCTGGGATGAAGTGTGAGGCTCTAGATACTAGTCTATCATACTCCGAGGGCAGGAGGTGACTACTGAGAACATCTACTCTGCTCCGAGTGCCCCACGCTCGCCAGCAAGAAGCCTCTGAACAGCTGTTTTTCATCTGATCTCCAAATCTCATCTCAGAAGTCGTTTCTGCCGTGTCTCACATGCTCGCACTTGTGCACAAATTGTGTACGTCTCATCTTTTAAAGGAAATATAGGAATTTATAGGTATAGAAAATTCTATAGAAGGTCATAGTCCTAGCGCCCTGTAATAAGATTTTAACTATGCGTTCCATTACCTGGGGTAAAGATTCAGTTAGCTGCCCTAGTACTGTATTGAAAATACCCTGGCCAAGGCAGAGAGGCATGTTGGCACCATAAGGGCCCACGTACACGACAGTATTATGGATTACTGTTGTATGAATCTGTTATAAGTCAACTATAGACTGGTACAGGTTTATACTGTAAGGCTGGGTTCACACACCTTATTTAGGGACGTAATTCAGGCGTTTTAGCCTCGAATTACGTCCAAAAATGCGTCTCAAAAGCGTCGGCAAACATCTGCCCATTCATTTGAATGGGTCTTACCATGTACTGTGCCGACGGTCATTTTTTTTACCTGTGCCTGTCACTTCTTGAGACGTAATTGGAGCCGTTTTCCCTTGACTCCATGGAAAAACAGCTCCAATTACGTCCGTAATGGACGCAGCGAAAAGCGCCTGCACATGCCATTACGGCTGAAATGCCGGAGCTGTTTTCTCCTGAAAACCGCTCCGTAATTTCAGCCGTAACGGAGGCTGCCGTGTGAACATACCCTTTTAACCAGCGGGTTGTGGACACACTTTGCTACTTAACCGGTTTGACTTTGGGCATACTCTAAGGGTGTTGTCTAAGTGGCCTCCTTGGTAATCACCCTTTAATCGCTGTACGGGGATCTGGACTTTGCTGCTTGGAGACCACCAGGTCGTTACCTCCTGAGGTGGTCCCAGTATAAGTAGCAGCTGGTTCAATGAACCAGGAGGCACCGCTGAAGTACACTGGAGAGTCAGGCAAGAGGTGGTCGGCGCCAGGTCGAGGAAAAGGCAGGCTGAGTCAGTTATAGGACATTGAGTTGAGTGCGCGCTAGCACTTTAAGAATCTGCAAAGGAGCGCACACGCACCATATAGGACACATAACCGGCCGCAGCAGAATGGAGAGGAGGAGCCTGATGACTGGGATGAGGCAGCACACGTCGGCAGGGACCATAGTCACATCGGCGTCCGTGTCCGCTGGAGAGACACAGCATGCCGGCAGCCACAAAACGTGGACATAAATAAGGGCCAGAATGCCGGCTGCAGGGGTGAGCAACCCGGCGTGGGGTTACACATACTGAACCTCCATCTGCATGGAGAGGTCACTGTCTCTAATGAGATGAGCACATTCATTTTCTGCTGCTGCCATCATTCCATTGATCTGATGGGCTACAGTGTGTTTTATTACTGTCTACTTCAAGATGCTGTCCTTGTCACATCCCTATGGATAGGTCACTTCCTGCTACATGATCAACATACTCATCTGCTGCTGTCATCTTTTCTTTAATGTGATTGGCTACAGAGTGTTCTAATCCACCTACCTTTTGGTCACATGCAATCCTATCCTTCTTTACATAATGACATGAGTAGAGACGCCTCTCTCGCTGCTATTATTCCCATGATCTCATTGGGTTCAGATGTTCTTTTTTTAGATCACTGTCTTCCACAAGATCAGTATACTTATCTTCTGCTAAAAATATTCCTCTGCATAGTCACCAACCGGTCAGAGTGCCTATACTGACCTTTGTCCACTGCGAAAAGTGCCTACAATAGGCACGTTAGCATTAGAACTAGACCATGGAGCAATGGAAGAAGTTGAGCTGCACTGATGAAACACATTGTCTTTTACATCATGAGGACAGTGCCTGTGCGTCGCTTACCTGGGGGACAAGATAGCACCAGGATGTACTATGGAAAGCTGACGGGGGCAGTGTATTCTACTGGGAAACCTTAGCTCCTGGCATTCATGTGGATGTTAGTTTGACACGTACCACCGACCTAACCATCATTGTAGACCAAGTAAACCCCTTCATAAAAACGGTATTCCCAAATGCCAGTGTCTTCTGTCAGCAGGATAATGTGCCCTGTCACACTGAAAACATTTTCCAGGAATGGTTTGAGGAACGTGACAAAGGGTAAAAGGAGCTGACTTGGCCTCTAAATCCCCCAGATCTCAATCCGATCGAGCATCTGTGGGATGTGCTGGAAAAACAAGTCCGATCCATGTGGGCCGCACCTCACAACTTACAAGGCTTAAAGGATCTGCTGCTAGCGTCTTGGTGCCAGATACCACAGGAACCTTCAGAGGTCTTGTGGAGTCCATGCCTCGATGGGTCAGAGTTGTTTTGGTGGCACGAGAGGGGCACAGACAATATAAGGCCGTCAGCCCACTTCAGTTTTTTTCATCCGTTGTTTTAACTGATAGCACCCTGACACATTCATTTCAATAAGGGCATGCACACTTCTGTTGTTTTAATGGAACCGTGCGGCCGTTAGCATTAATTTGGTCTGTGAAACAACGGACTGCACACGGAAGCCATCCGTGTGCGGTCCGTGATTCACATAACCGTCATTAGGGGCCGTTCAACGGCCAACGGAAGTGTGCGTGGGGCCTAAGTCAGGTGGTTTTGATATTATGGATGAACGGTGTGTGTTATAGTAGTTTACGTGCCTTGGTACCTTATAATAGGCAATAACCGATTTCAATCTCCTACTCAGGAGCCGCCATGCGAATCAATAACTGTATATTAACGAGCCCCTTTTATTACTTTTAATTTATAAACCGAGCAATAACAGATCAGCAGAAACAACATAAATTGTACGTCTCGTTGCGTAGCAATAAATAGAGAGAATAGCATATATCATACAGAACAAAAGACGAGCAACTGCTTGCCATCAGGATTAAATATCAGGGACAATATCAAGGACATTGTCATTGTGTCGTGTCTAATTTTATTCTATTGTCCCATTAATCTATGGGTTTCGTTCCCCTTTAGTTAAGCTGTGTGAATAGTTAGTAGGGCTATTAACGAGATATAAGGCCATTGAGGCATCTCACGTGCCGGGTCACTGCTTGTCCCAGTCATATTCTGCTGCACGAAAGGTTGGACTTAGTGATTTGAATTTTAATGACCATGGTATAATCAGATTGATTTAAAGACATACAACAATCGAATTGTATCCAATTTAGGAAATATATTATATTTATACATATATATTATATTATTGGGCAAATTTCAATTGATTAAAGGGAAATTCCACATTAGAACAACATTTCATAGGAGTAATTTTATAAACACTTTGCTTTATTTATCTTGAACAGCCTTACATCTTTTCTTCTCTGTTCACATCCAAATTAAAATTCTTATGGTTTCCGAAGAGCAGTGCATAGTGGCAACTTACGTGTTACTCGGAGCTAAGTTTTCACATCCTGTGTCTCACAATAAAGTGAAAATACAGTAGCAATAGGACTTACAGGCCCCTATAATCAGGTGGCCCACATGTGCTCCTCACGAAGGTGATGGATGAACCATGAGACCCAGCGATTGAGCCCTTTCCATCTGGCTCTTCTTCTTGGTAATGTATTTTTTGTAGGTTAGCAAGAAGACCGGGCAGATGGAGTAGAGTTACACATGGCTGCAGGATCAGACTACACACAGGGCTTGTTTGTAGTCTGTAACCAAGGAGACGTTTAGGTTTACATAGGATCTGTAGACACAACATGGCAATAGATTTTCAATCATGACTGTTTACCTCCTATTTTTTTATAGATGCATTGGAGCAATAATAAAAATTAGCAAAAGTGGCCAAACCCTTTCAACAGCCAATGAAGTGGTAATTTTCTGTTTCGATTGCCAGCCGCATAGTCAGGCACTAAGAGCACAGTTTGGAACAACTATAATTTTACCCCATTTTCATTTTCATTGCTAATCATGGTGGTAACAAAAAGGGGAATGATGCTTATATTTTACCAGGTTAACTCAAAAATGGTTAAAGAGGACCTGTCATGCTTTTTTAAAGAGACATACCACCCTTTATTCCTGGCATGCTCTCGATTCCAGCATTGCCATTTGATTATTTTTTTTGGTCCTCCCGTTGTCCTGCTATGTTTGGTGCCTAATATGCTAATGTTGAGTAAAGATACAGAGAGACGGACACGCCATCTCTCCTCAGAAGCGGCATGGAAATTGGTGACCCCTGTTCTCGAGATATGGGCATCTATAAGACATTTATTTTATGGCATATCCCATGGATATGTCCTAAATTTCAGAATTGGAAATAACCATTTAAATGGCCATCATGATGGAGATTCCCTTTAAATTCTATCTACATCCTATAGTGCTTTCAATCTAAATGGGATGATATTGTATTCTGAAAGGAAAGAGTTAAGAAACCAGCCTTGAAAGAATAGAAGGAAAATAAACACAGTAATAAATGACACCTTTGAAATGTTTAGTAGGTTTTAAAATAAGAAAGTGGCTGCGCACATCAGTGTGATTGATGTGCTTCTTCTCCAGCGGCTACGCAGCCCTGTTTCCTTGCATTGAGCTGTATTTGGAAGACCAATTATTTGAGAATTCATGCTGAGAGAACACTCCAGTCATGTGTATGTGGTCCATTATAAATTCACCAGCAGCTTGAGGTTGAAGTGGCCACCTCACAATACATCTTTTCAATAACCCACTGTCCTCGGCACGATAGCAGCTTTAGTATTGAATTTTGCTTGAAGTATTTGATTGCATTTGGAGATATATGCTTTTTTGTCATTATCTTCCTGCAATGTAACCTTTTGATAAGAATGTCAGGTAACATCAGCCTTGAAAGCTACACTCGGCTGTTCGTTTTGCGTGTTGGAGTATAACCTGTTACCCTCGTGTTTTCCGAGGTCATATTGACCATCTGTAGAGATGAGCGAATTTCCCGAAATTCGTTCCATGCCCGATTCTATCGAACCATCCGTCAGATTCGATTCGTTGCAAATCGAAAGAGCGACGATTGCCCTGAAAAGTCGTGCGTGACACTCTGAGGTCTTCTAGGACTATATCAAACCTCTTTTAAGCTCTTTATGGCCAAGACAGCATTAGTAATGTCAAAGCGACAGCAACATACTAGTATATAAATATAGGTAAACGGAGAGTAGCGGGTGGTAAGAAACAGCCTGTTTAAAAAATCATCTGATTTTTTTATGCTTAATAAAATAAAAAATATTTCCAAAAATGATCCCTTTTCGGTGGCAGTTGCCTGCCGATGTTTACACACACAGTGGTATCGGATGAAGCAATGGCTTTTTTACAAGCGGTCCAAAAATTATTCCTTTTTGGGGGCAAATACCTGCCGGTGTTTATAAAATTAAGAAGTCACACAGTCACGCAGAACAATATGTAAAATTGGGGTGGCACTATTATTAGCAATTAGGTATATGCAAAACAATGCGTGACGTCACGTCCGTGACATCTGTATCAGTAGGCAGCGGCACGCTATCAGCTACAGGGTTTAAATGAAAATCTATATATTTTTTTAAAAAATTGTCACTTGGACACAGACTGAAGTATAAAGGTGCTGTATAAATGTTTGACGTAGACCAATGCGCTAATTTTTGGTTGTACTATTATATATATGGAAAACAATCAGTGATGTCCCGTCCGTGACGTCTTTTTGAGAAGGCAGCGGCACACTATCAGCAGCAGGATTAACATTATTGAAAAAGCTTTGTGACTGATGTGATAAAGATTGGTGATTCACAAATTAATGTAAAAAATTAATTGTATAGCTGCAGTAGCACTCACTTACAGCAATGTCTGCCTGTGCCTAATAACTAACACACTCACACCGAAAAAGACAAGACAGATGCTAATAGAGTTGCATGCTCGAAAAATATATAATTACTTTATTTAAATGTACATGAAAAAATACAAACAATGAACACAAACACATGTAGAAGGGAAGACAGTTAAAAACAATTAAAACCATAAAAGGAGAGCACATGTTTCCCAGCCAAAATATGGGCCAAGGGAACCCCCATGTTTATTAAAAGAACTGTAAAACTGGTTTAACACAAGTTTTAACATGGCTGGATTGTTCAAACTGTCCATATGAAAAAATGGGCGTTATTAGGCCATAAACTGATCCATCTAACAACTGGTATTAAATATTTTAACAGGCTTTCCTGTAATATTAATGGCCTATCAATAGAATAGGCAATTCATATTTGATCCATGGCGGTCTAGCTTCCGGCATCCCTGCAGATCATTGTGTAAAGCACCGTCCATTTGGTTGTGGCTGTGACTGGTACTGCAGCTCACAGAAACTCAGTAACTCAGTCTCATTCAAGTAAAACAATGGGTGAACATTGAAGAGGTAGCGGCTTCGTTTAGTCGATCAGTGGGGGTGCTGCAAGTCAGACCCCCACTGATAAGATATTGATGGTCTATCCCAAGGAGAGGCCACCAATATTACAAACCCCTTTGAAGAGAAATTTCACCCTAGTGTCATAGTGTTCACATGTCTTGATTGTATCATAAACTCTGCTGATATCACTGCACATAGTTACGAGTGGTGTTTTGCCTTTTTGACGTGTCAGATCCTGAGCTGATCAGGTCCTACAATGAACCGGGGATGACTCAGTCTGGTCTCACTCTAAGGGCATGTTCACACGTGGCAGAATTTTTCCGCTGCAAATGTCGGTGCAGAATTTGGGGCAATTACGCAACGAATCTGCACCAACATTTGTATATTTGACAGGTAATTCAGACGTTGCAGATATAACAGCGGACTTGCCACAGATTTCAGTTTTTGCATTGCAAAGGCTGAAATCCGCAGTGAAATTCCGCTTCTTTTCCGCAATGTCATGAGCATGCTGCGGAGGGGAAAATCTGCACCGCAGCCTGATTTCCACACAGTTATTTTTTGCAACGTTTGCACTAACTTTCCTAAAAATGTATAGAAACAAATGTAAAAAACGGCTGCTGCAGAATTCCACTGCGGACTATCCGCAGCGGAATTCAACAGCACTTCCGCCACGTGTGAATGTGCCCTTAGACTATGTTGACCCACATTTTTAAGTATCCTACAGCATTCCAAAAAACTGTGCCCCGGCCCTTCAACAGTACAGTAACCGTAGTCAGGAGAGCAGTGTGATCGTTGATTCTGTTGCGCTAGTAGAAAGGGCTCAAATCATTGGCTACCAAGTCCATGTCCTCTTATCCTGGGTGGTTAGTGGTGTGATGTTGTGAGGACCAGAAAAGGGCTCCATTTATTTTTTTCTATGGAGCCCCGTCATCCATACGTAAACGCCCAAATGCGGGACATTGTTGGGGATGATTGAAGAATGGATTCTCTGACTGGATTCCAGCGGTGACTGTATATGGAAACCTGGTGTTAGTTCTTTTCATGAAATTTACTTTCTTCTGAAAGGCAAAGACAAATGAGACATAATCAATATCAGAACAGGAGATGTGATCAATGCCATTATTGTAATTTGCTGCAAGATTGTGGAGGCACTGATGCTGCTGATCCCAGATACACAAGTAATGTATACACATTTCTAGGTTGCTATGTGCACTATCATTTATTTAAAGAAACACTCCCGGCAATAATAATGCATTGGGACAGATAGCCTAAAGGTACTTTTACACGGCCCGATGTGAGCCGCGTAAATGAGCGTCGATCAATGAGACAACTCGTTGATCGTCACTCGTTTGCTCCTTTTTACAAGGAGCTAGTATGGTGATGAGCACTGGTTACTCCAATCGCTCTTCCCCATACATTTCTATCATGTCGGCAGCACGTCTCCTTCTTTACACAGGGTGATGTGCTGCCAACAACGATAATATTTAAGGCATTTGAAACTATACGATCAGCCGATAAACGACCGTTTGCTCGTTCATTGGCTGATCGTTGCCCTGTTTACACAGGGCAATCATCGGAAATGAGCATTCTGTGAACGCTCATTTGAACGATAATTGGAAAATGCTGCAAATATGATAACTTTGGCGCCTCTAGCTAGACATGTGAGACACTTTTCTCTTCCTTTATTCCCCCTATTAGATGGCTCAGTCTATGCCAGGTTTTTTGCAATAAAATTTAGGCGCATTTTGTGGTGCACAATGCCCAATTTAAGCCATGCCCCCTTTCTTTTGGACCACGCCCTTTCCCAATAAACCACGGCTCTTGTTGAATGTGTCGAAAAAAACTGTCTAAAACAGTTAAATGTGGCACACAACGTGTACTCCAGAATTTTGGTGTATTTTTTATAATAAATCTGCCTTAGTGTGTTATGCCTAGTGCTGGGACCAAAGGGGGCGGAGCATGACACATTTTATTTAATCCCCGTGTCAGGCCCCACCCCCTCAAGTATACAATAAATTTCTGTCAAAAATCTCATAGCAAATGGCAGATAATCTTATGTATTGATTAACCAGTCTTGTAAGTACAGTCTATGGAAACTATATAATGGGAAGATGAGTGGTCGCCATACACCTCTGGCACAATTTACCTTGGGTGGGGCAATAAAATTGCACAAAAAAATATCTAAAGCTGGACTTACATGTCAGTCATTTACCCAACAGATATGAACCTTAATGCTTTGGTTCGGTCAAGTGTGTCATTCTAGTACGAGGAGTGAAAGAAGTGGCTGTTAAACAACTATGGCGCCACTTATCTCTCAAGGGAAACAAAGGGGATGGGTTAAAATTCAATCTGTCCCACCATTGTTTCACATGACATGACATATCAGAGGGCATTTAGGCTGAACTTATACATATTGGCTTGTTAGATCCCATTGATATCAGCAGGGTCAGGCAACAAAGATGACTTAATGGGGTATTCCCATCTTAGACATATAGATATGCCATAAATGTCTGATAGGTGCAGGTCCCACCTCTGGCATATTTATCTGAAGAACTGGGGTCTGCCATGTTGGAACTTGGCCTTATGGCTGCCATTTGTGGTTGTTACTATGTATCTTTACCGTAGGAACTAGTTCTGTTATCACTTCTGATAACCCATAGTAATTAGAAATACTATACTTAGTAGCTCCGTGCCGTCCTCCGTTCCCAGGTCAGTATTTTATTTTGTATTCTATTGAATTGTATGAACCTGGATCTGATTTTCTCTTTGTCCTGATGCACATCATTTATTTTTCAGGTTATAATTTATTAAACGAGTTTGCTGCTCCCACTTGCTGTTTGTCTGTACACTGAAATATTGTAGCGTGGAGAAAAAAAAATACCATTCCCAGCGGTTCTTTGGAGCCATCTCTTGCAGTGCGTCCCTGATCCACGCCTGTGGTGTCGCTGCCTTTGTTGGCTCTGTTAAATGAATAGATAAAATGACCTGTGTGATTCGCCTGCTGAATTTAAATACCATTCATGCTGCTTTTGCGCCTTTTGAAGTTAAAGTTTTATCAGTAACCAGAAGCATTTGTGTTTGACTCCAGTGCCGTTAATCAATAGCACCCGGCACAATTATGCGATTATATGCTCTGCACGGAGGCCACTTTGCATAATTTTACATCTTCTACATAATTTATGTTCTCGGCATAATAACGTTAAAAGTCTCTCTGCGGCTTTTCACAAAACTGGACAAGACACAGGGATAACGCACCTCTAGATCATTAAAAAAAAACATCCGTAAAGCTTATTTATTATAGATGGAAGCTTCACTGTGCTCTATTAAAGCTCAATATTTTACCCTGATTTTGTCAAGGATGTGCCCTCCATTAAAATGAATGGAAAATATTTCATGTGCCAGGGTGTGGGCTGTTATGTGGGTGCCCAACAGGAAGTCTAGGAGCTTGACTATAGGAGATAATCTGGCTATACACATTAGATAAGAAACTGCTGTACTCGCCAATGTTGCAGGAAAGAAGGATCGGACATGTTGGATTTCAACATGCCCGATCCTTGGTTCCTATGGAGGATGAGCCGAGGCGAGCTTACAAGTTTATGGTGGAGTTGGGAAGAATAGGTTTTAAGGGAACGAAGGTTCAGCCTACAACTATCTATAGCGTATGGTCTGCTTTACGTAGGCCATAGACATGAAGGTTTGTCCATTCTTCTGCCGCAATACAATTTTTTATTTTTTTTCTAAATTGGTGCAGAATCGGACATAACCAAAAAGATATTTCCAATAAAAAATTGTTGGTATCATGAGAAATATAGTGCAAGGGCATTAGCCCACATGTATTTTTCGTCAGTAGCGTTCAATACTAACATGTGCTAAAAAAATTCAAAAAGGATAAAAAATTCGCAGATTTCCATGGGTCGGAACCAATCATTTTTAGTACCAAAAATGTAACAATTAGCATTACTGTTCGTAAAATCATTTCAGTCATTAATGATAACTATAACTCTCAGTTTATACAGAGTTTTTTTTGGCGCTGATTTTGATTTTAGAAACCTCACTGGTATCAGTGGCAAAAATGGCCCAAATCTCCGCCCCTTTTTTAAATTGGGGGCAGAGGCGCATTCTCACCCGAGCATTTTTTTTACCGCTTGTGGGAAAAAAAAGAGGCATCTTATCGTATCTTAGAGTGGTTTCCACCTCTGAATCTCTATTGAAATCAATGGGAGGCAGAAAAAAGCGTCTTAAGGGTTTTTTTCTACGCGTTTTTTGCATTTGATCTATTAAAGAAACACAAAAAAGGCCTAAAGAAGTGTAAAAAAAAAAGCAGAAAAATAAGCGGAAAAAAAAGCGTAAAAAAAAACCGCTGCCATTTCAAAATCTGCCTAAAATATCCTGAACAAATTTTGAGGTCGTTTTATCCTTCCTGACAAAAAAAACTCTGTGTGAACACTGCCTAAGAGTGCTTTTTCACATCCGTAAAACAGGTGTATTTTTGTGTCCATGTTATGATCACAAGACCTGGACCTCCCGGGGTTCATCTGAATTGGATTTAGATCCCCATAAACATTTTTGGTGTAAGTTTCAGAAAAAAACATGGGTATTTCGGCTGCAATACAGACACAAAAATACGGCCGTACTATGGCTGTGTGACAGTGGCCTTATGTCTATGACCAGGTTAACATACATACAGTTGACAAATAAGGGGCGAGGAGAGAGGAATGAAGTGTTTGTGCATACCTCTATTCATTTTGAGCGACTGGGTGACCAAACATAGGGCATACTAGCTTCCAAAATGGCTGACAATGGTTGTGACTTCCTGTTCCAGCTTATAGAAGGAAGATGAGCTCTAGTGCACAAGCGGCTGCTATAGCATGTGAAGTACTGTGCAGACTATGAGAGCAGGAACATTCATGAATATGGAACTTTTATTATTTAGGCAGAGAAGTGCTTGAAGCATATCAGCAAAGCATGCTGGGAAGTAAGATGCAGCGAAGAAAAAAAACCCACAAAGAAAAAAACCCATAAATAAATCAAAGGAAAAGAACATACAGTGCAAAGGCTGCTTTGTGGCTTTCAAACTAATAACTAAGAGACGCGCTCTTATAATTTCATAAATTATGGAATATTATTAACCTTTTAGATTTTGCTTGGCACAAGAAGAATGGATGGAACCTGACAAATGCTTGAAAGCTGGAAAAGGATAAATCTTGATAAAAAACAGCTTAGTCTTGAAATGTATTTATTGTATTGGCGGATATATCAGACCTGACGTATCAAGGCTGTTATTTGAGCAGATATTAGTGGACAGCAGAGTAGTAGGGTTAAGATTTAGGACTACGAACCATTTAAGAATTAGTGCTACCTACTGCCTCAATAATGGATCACTTTAGGATTAGCGCCATCAATTTGCTCCAAAGAGACATTTTAATATACAGTAAGTGCTACATACTGGATTCCTGCATGGCCATTCCAGAACTTGGGAACAGGGAAGAACCTGACGCAGGTTTACGCCACCCCAACCCCCATCATAGAAATGTAGGGCCCTGTTCTTGTTAACCTTTTTCTTCTCATCCACTCTAGGACATAATAACCTTTGGTTCTTCTTCCATTGTTTACAGTTCCGGTTAGGGTCTACTCAAATGTGTACTCCAAAAGTCTACTCCAAGGTACTCCAAGCCACCAACTCCAACATAGGAGGGGGGAAGAGGAACCTTACATACGGATAGAGAGATATTTTGAAGTTCCTGGGCCTCATTTCAGAATCTGAAACAGGACCCCCACGCCTACCATGTGTCATTTATAATACCGGTGTCTTCTTATCTGGCACAGGGCCCTGACTCCCCCATAAACATGCGCCTTTGTCCTGGTGAAACATATATACACCTTCAATATAGGGAAGGAGCTACAAGGCTGTTAGACACCTCTGGTGTTGCTTACTTCCAGGGGAAACCAAGAATTAGTTCAAGTCTATAGAAGTCTATAGAAGCACATACTGCACCTCTATATGCCTCTAATTTCATTTGGAGGTAAACAGAATTTTTTCTGTTGGAGTTGGTATGAAAAAATTGTGCTACATTCTATCGAATGTCTTCTCATGCTTCTAATTTATATTGTTTTAAAGAAACTCAATACAGACTAAAGTAGCAAGTCAGGCAGAATAAAAAAAATGTAATTCAAAAAGTTTCCCCGTGGCCTCCCTTATGGCATCATTATACAGAAGTATTCCTCCCTATGAGCAATTCTTTTAGGGGAGAACAGCTCCATAATAGGGGGTCGTGTGACAGCACAATTCGATGGCACTGTATGGAGCCGTAGGGACGCCGGGTAATGCCATACAGGCTCTGTGCATGAGGCCACAGGAAAACTTTTTGAATTCTACCTGACTTGCTACTTTACTTTGTATTGACTCAATAATCAATAATTAATCTCGACCACATGTAAATGTGAAATTTTTTTCCTTGCTATTATTTTTCACTATTGTACTGCTAACATTTTACGCAGCCTAGTGGTTAAAAGATGTTTCTAAATAATCCTAATATCAAACTCCTTCTCTCCCCCAATATAAAAGCCAAGTAATTCATGCTCCCTGCTGCCATCAATCAACATGCGGGCTCAGTGCTTTGATAATAATTTATAATGGATGTATTGTTATATGTACAATGACTAAAAGCGTTTCCGAAGACATTTGCTCCACTGCTTAAAATAGATGTTTTTTATTCTTTGCTTTTCCCTCATCTATTAGTCAGGTTTTTTGAAGTTAATAGATGATAGAAGACAGGGAAAAAAATTGATATGATTTAAAAGCATGAGAAGGATTACAGGGATCTTTGAAGTTGGAGAAAGAACCAATCGTGTTTTCTATGGGGTGACTCGAATACTTGTCATTCTACGGCATTCAATTAGCACTGCCACAATAACAAAAGATTTATGTTTGCAAGCCGAGTGTGAATTATTAACTAGCAAACAAAAGAGCGGCATTGTATATTCACAGGTAGACCCAACTTGACATTGTTATAGTGAGCTAGTCTATTTCCATATGACAAGGACATTTAGAATACCTAAAAGTGCATGACGTAACTGCTGCCAGAAATTGTGGGAAATTATATCGTTTGGCAGTTGAGTAGGGAAAAACTTGACGTAGAAAGCAGGAGGTGGCAATTATGGGTCTAAGACTATACGGAACCCTATACTCTTCCTAGACTTTATATATTCTCCCTAGACTATTGTGTTTTGCCATAATGAAGTTTGCCTAAGTAATTTTGGGGGGATTTTTAAGTTATTTACATGAAATGATGGCCCCATGGTTAGATATAAATAATGGCACCTAGTACTTATAGTTTGCACTATGACGTAAGACCAGGTTTGACCACCCTCTTCCCTCAGCATTCGTAGATACTGCCAGAAGAAGAATGGGTTGGCACTGCATATAACAGTATTATTTGTCCTCTCTATAGAGGTATTATTTGTATAGCAAAGTAAGGCTCTGTTCACATCTGTGTTGGGGTCCCGTTCTGACGTTCCGTTGGAGCTTTCCGTCAGAACGGGACCCTGAACAGATACAAACAGACACGAACGGAAACCAGACGTTTCGGTTTCCAGCACCATTGATGGATCCGGTGTCCATGGTTTCCGTTTGTCTCTGTTGTGCACCGGATCAGTCGTTTTGCCGGAAGCAATAGCGTAGTCGACAGGGACCCAAAGGAAATGTGAACAGTGCCTTATTTGACCAGCATATGTCAGTATAATTTAGGCACTTTACGGCGCTATTATTTCTGCACTGGGCAATAGACATAGTAGAGAAGTTTTGTGTAATTTAGGGTGCTATTATTTGAGCACAACATGGCACCGTTTGGTTGACATTGTATTATTTACATATTGAAAGGGCATTAATATATATATTATTATATTGTTGACAATTAATGGCACTATTTTTTATATATGATATAATCAGAAAAAAGAAGTGCAGCACCTTATAGGGGCTCATTCAGTCTCAATGCCTAAGGCAGCATGATCGGTAAATATGTCCCAGGTTGGCACCATAATAATCATTACTAGGGTGCCAATATTAGCAATTTCCCAATAGCATAGAGCCAAAGAGCCACATGTGGCTTCCAAGCCACTAGTTAAGGACCACTGAAGTAGCTTACACATGGCAAGTCATACCAAACTTGTTATAGATTTTGCTACCCATTAGAAAGACTTTCCAGGGATCCCTGTGTCTCAGCTATTATATTCAAAATTTTTAATATGATTTTTTTTTTATTATTTTTAAATAATTTGCTCCATGTGTATGGTCAGACGTTCCAGTATACAAGAATCATGTGAACCATATTTTGGGATCCAGCCAAGGGTCGGAAAAGCACCAGACCATTGGGTGAGTACAGAGCTTTAGAAGTTTTTCAAAAGGTCTTTCTAGCGGCGGGAGATGACCACGATGGGATGGAGATGACCAAGAATAACTTTCTGGTGGTGGCTGCACCGTGCAACACTCAAGTTTTCATCATTGTATAGTTTCCAATTTTATATTTTCAACAAATCTAGAATGTGACATTGATCATGGTCTCAGTAGGAGCAAGAAAATCTGGCATTTCTTAAGGTTCCCATACACATTAGATGACAATTGGCTGTACTCTTGCCGATTTCGGCAAATCTAATTTTCAACCATGATTTTTGTCTGTCTCAAAGCTTTAGAGTAATGAGCTTTTTGGAAAAAATGAATGTAGGTGGAAAAAAAATCTCCGATTTTAGGCCAAAGCCAAACATTAGACCTTTTTGTTGATCGAGTCAATCATTGGACTTTTAGATGAAACAGTGAAATCCTTAAATCTAAGGCCTCATGCACAAGGCAGATCCTTACCAACAGACCTTGTATGGTGGCACATGGAGTTCCTTCAGTTCTATATAATGGAGCCATAAGCACTCTGTATGCTGCCTTATGTGCCCCCATATATATTATCCTATAGAAGCCAATGCCATTATGGGAAAAAATCTCCGTAATACAGCATCTAATAAAACAAGGCACAATTTTTTTTCTCTCGGATCCATCCGAGAGAAAAAAAACCTTCATCTGCCTCAATATGAAATCAGAGTCATACAGAGTTATTGGATGGGCCAATAGACTTCTTTTGTTCCCGTATTATGGCTGTGTACACCTCAGAACTTGGAATTTTTTTTCCAGACCATGGGCAAATGTTTTTTTTATGTGTTCTCGTCCCTGTATCCCTAATTTAATAATAATTTTCATCAACTAATTATTATTATTAAGGACTTTTGATGATAATACAACAACAAAAATATAATAAAACTATTATTTTTTAAAGGGGTTTTCCAGTCCCTAAAAATTGATGGCCTATCCTCAGGATAGGCCATCAATAGCTGATGAGTCGGGATCCGACTCCCGGGACCCCCGCCGATCAACTGTTTTGAAGGGGGTGCAGCGCTGCTTCCCCTTAATTTCTACTTGCTCACTGTGAACCGTTGACACGGATGTATTCACAGTATTCACTTCAATGGGAGAACCTGTAAATTGCCGCTAAATGTGTGTCAGTGATTCACAGTAAGCAAGTGGAAATGAAGGGGAAGCAGCGCCCGTACGAGTGCTGCACCCCCTTCAAATCAGCTAATCGGTGGGGGTCCTGGGAGTCGGACCCCCGACCAATCAGATATTCATATATATCAGCTATCCTATCCTGAGGATATGGCATCAAGTTTTAGGGACTGGAAAACCCCTTTAATGTTACTCGTCCAAAACGAAATATACCTTTATGATCATTAAAGTCCGACTTGTGATATCTATAAAGCTCAATATAGAAATGCGATAAGAAATAATTTATCCACAATGAACCAATTGCGACCTCATTAAAAGTCATCAGAAAGTCCTTCAAGAGGACACGTCATGGTCTTCATGGACCTAATGAGCTTGAATTAAATTAAAGTTTGTTTTAAAACTTCTTCACTGCTTCTAATTAAAAGTTGGAGATGATTAAAGGACATCTCTGAGCGACGTATGTTCTACACATTAAAATTTTTCCATTTTGAAGATATTTAAAAATTTTAGAGAAACTTATAAATAGATACAGCATGAATACACATTAAAAAAAAGGGGACCAATTAAAAAAAACACAGGAAGACGAGATTCATTAGCAACATCAGAAGTATAGAAAGAAGTAGGCATTTAATAAGTGGTTATAGCTAGAACTACTGCTTACTTCTCCCGACCTCTCGTGCCTAGCCCTTTTTTTCCTCCACTATGTCTCCCAGGCCTATATCATGCGGCTTCTGATATCCAAAATTCTGGACTCCGACCACTGTCTTGAATGCAGAACCTATGGTCCTTTCTGTTTAACTTGTCTTCTCCAGGGCTAATATCTATGGAGGTGTTATGTGTCTCTAGCCAGGACCGGCCTTAAGGGGGTTTTACAAAGGGCAATTATCGGGCAAACGATCGTTCATAGAACGCTCGTTGCCGATAATTGCTCTGTGTAAACAGGGCAGCGATCAGCAGATGAACGAGCAAACGCTCAATCATCTGCTGGTCGTATTGTTTTTAAAAAGTGAAATATTATCGTTGTCGGCAGCGCATCTCCCTGTGTAAAGAAGGAGACGCGCTGCTGACATGATAATAATGGATGGGTACGAGCGATCGGAGTAACGACTGCTCGTCCCCATCCATAGCTCCGTGTGACAGAAGCAAATGAGCGCCGATCAACAAGCTGTCTCGTTGATCTGCACTCGCTGCACCGGCCAAGATCAGCCGGTGTAATAGGGCCTTTAGTATATTTGGCGGAGCTGTCCGTGAGGAATGGGACTTATTCTGAGTTTTGCTATGAAGCCCTCTGAATTCTGCGTCTGCCCCTGTGTTTTATATTGTATTGACATGAGTCAATAGAGGAGAGGAGCGGTCTTGTGCATGGGTTTCCTGGAAAAGATGGCGTGATGTGTCTGGGGCCATGGTAGTGCTCTGGAAGGAGTGGTCGGGAACCCACCAAAGATTTACAGTCTGGTTAAAGATTATTTATTGACTGTGATGGATATTGTTTTCATCTGCCCTGCTCCCGTATCAGTCCCTAATACCAGTATTCCAAAATAAAATAAAAAAATTAGCAAGTGAAAAATAGTACTTTTATTAAACAAAAATTATGAGAACATTTCTACCTTATGTTCCACGCAGTTCTAATGTGCAGTTCTTTAATAAATAATACATATGAGCAATGAGAAGCGATTACAAGTTGATTTTTTATTAATCTGACCTTACCAAATTCATTTACAGAGGTCATTTATTTTAAAAAGTGAGTTTTCCCATTAGCCTAATGTGTAATTCCCTTGCTCATACCTTAAGATTTCAGTAATATCACTCAGTATTATTCTTCCTATAACCAATGGGTCAATTTACATAAAATACCATTAAAATCCACAGCAAAATCAATTTTTTCTTTGTTCTTTACATTTGAATGTAGCCTAATTTGTACTCCTCTTTTTATTTTGTGGAAATTAAAGGGTTTTCAAGGATTAGGAAAAATGTTCTATTTTTTTCCCCCTCGCAGGAACAGTGCCACGCTTGTCCATAGGCTGTGTCTGGTATTACAGCATTCACTTGAATGGAGCTGAGCTGCAATACCTGTCACAGCCTATGGACAAGAGTGGCACTATTTCTGCACAAAAAGCCAACTAATTTGGTGCAGTTTTGAATCCATTAGAATAGTACTGTATATATATGGTTTCCTTCAACTTAAAGAGAACCTTTCACCTGCTCATACGTGTGCAGCTGAGTGCACCATGTAATAGGCCGTACTGCACAAACCCTGTCTCACTATAAAAAAAAATCCTACCCGCCTCCGTTATTTAGATATCGTTGCCGTTATATTTGGTGCCCGATATGTAAATAACCCCCTGAACTGTCAATGAGGCGTGTAAATGACAAGGGGGCGTGTTACTATCGCTGTGACACTGTCCAATCAGCTACAGACAGTGTCACAGCTGCTTGTGCTGCGTGATCTCTCTCGCGAGATTACACAGTGTTTCCTTCACTGTCTGACAAGAGATGGCGAGTAGAGTGTTCACGCACAATTTCGCTGCCGCCACAAAACAGGAGGGGAGAAGAGGATTGTGAATTACAGTACATGCAGTTTTTTTAAGACTTTTTATTCAATTTTTATTGGTTAAAAAACTTTATTTTACAAAAGTTTGGATTTTTAAGGAAGCGGCGATACTAGTTATGGTAAATATAATTTTTTTTTACAATACTTTTTTTAAACGTTTATTGTTTTTTTTTATATGTATTAAAGAAACTTTTATTTAACACTTTTTTACTTTTTCTTAAAAGTGTCACTTTTTTACTTTTTCTTAAAAGTGTCCTAGGGGACTTGAACTAGTGATTGATGAGTAGATGAACAGTACATTGCAATATTTATAAGTAGCACAAACATGGTAGACTTCATCAGGCCCCCAAGCTGCCATTACAATCATCAGCACCCCACAATCACATCGCTGTTGAAGGGGACTGCCCCCTCTTTCTAACGGCTTAGATGCCTCAGTCACTAATGACTGCGGCATCTAAGAGGGTAAACGGGCGGGATCAAAGTTATCTCTGATTCCACCCGCTGCAGTTAGGTATCGGCTGTAACATACATCCGACAACTGCTCAGTATAGAGCACACTCAGCCTGTGAGCGCGCTCCATACTTTCGCCTGGGCATCTGTAACGTACATGTACGTGACATGTTGCCAAGGGATTAAAGGAACACTCTAGACAAAACTTATAGGATAAGTTCACACAGGACTGATACACTGCGTAAAAGTACACAGAGTGTCCACGCTGGCGGCTGCAGGGATTTCCGGCTAAAAAAAACCCACCAAATTGTGGTGCAGTTTTTTGGCTGGAATGTCCGCTGTGGAAACCATTAGCAAAAAAAAAACACCCCATACTTACCCTTTGACGTCATGCAGACTGGCCTCCAGGGATGAGGTTTAGTCCCAAGTGACCGCTGCAGCCTGTGATTGGCTGCAGCGGCCACATGGGAGCAAACTTCATCCCAGGAGGCCGGCCTGGATGAAGAAGCACAGAATTCTGGGTAAGGTTTTTTTTTTGAGTTGCGATTTTTGCGGTGGAATTTTCCTAACCTAGTAGCGGTCACGCAGCTTTCCACTTAAACTGAATGTCATATGAGAACTTCTATTTCGTCTTTTATTTCTACGTGATTTTTAAAAATAGTTTTTTGGCCACGCGGGTGCTATTTAATAAGAGTGTTAGGCTGGATTCACACGAGCATGTTCGGTCCGTAAAGGACGGAACGTATTTCGGCCGCATGTCCCGGACCAAACCCACTGCAGGGAGGCGGGCTCCTGGCATCATAGTTATGTACGACGCTAGGAGTCCCTGCCTCGCTGCGGGACAACGGTCCCGTACTGTAATCATGTTTTCAGTATGGGACAGTAGTTCCACGCAGAGGCACGGACTCCTAGCGTCGTACGTAACTATGAAGCTAGGAGCCCGGCTCCCTGCAGTGTGTTCGGTCCGGGACTTGCAGCCGGAATACGTTCCCTCCTTTACGGACCGAACATGCTCGTGTGAATCCAGCCTTAGAGGCGTTTCTCTTGAACTTAATCTATTACAATCAGACTCACTTGCTTCATTTTTGGACAAATAACTAATCAGCCTATTTTATGCCGGTTTTATATTTTGTTCTGTCACTGTCATTACAGAAAAAAAGTATAATTACCTCTATTATCTAAGATGAGCTTTAATTTCCTGTTGTCATCTTTTTTAATTGTCAGTTGCATACATGTGGATTTACGCTCAATCCGTCGGCTTTTCAAAAGAAAACATGGGGGAAGATTCGTAATGATTTCAAGAAACAAAACTTTGTTGAAAACTTTTTATTTTTATTTATTTATTTATTTTAGTTCAGAAATTATATTTTTGTGTGTAACATTTTAGGCTGGGTTCACACTTGCATTGTATAATCTGCTACTCTGATCCGTTTTTAGATCAGAATAACGGATGATAAAAATGGATACGTTAAAAATCCCATTGAAATCAACAGAATTTTTAACTGCATCCGTTCGCGTCCGTTATGTTAGTCATCCTTTTTTTGATGGAGATAAAAGTGCAGAGCACAGGACTTTTTTCGCTGTTCCAAAAAAACTTACGTCTAATAACGGATGGGTTATTTTTATTATGTTGAATGGGTAAAAAAGGATTGTAATCTGTTTGTATCCGTATTTGTATTTTTATCACATCTGTTAAAAAATAATGGACGATATTAAAACCGATAGGGTAACATAAATGCGAACATACCCTGACGACTTATTCAGATGAGCATTGAAATCGTCCGTGTGATTTTTTAACGGCCGTCACACGGTTGCATTGTATTTTTTATGGGGCTGCTTACACGGTCGTTGTTTTAATGGACCGTGTGAACGGCCCGTGAATAAATAGTACTTGTCCTATTTTTGTCAGTTTTCACGGATCCTTCAATAGATTCAAATCTATGAGGAATCCATAAAAACAGGTCCCACACGGGTGTGAATTGGCCGTGAAAAACATCAGTTTTCATGGCCGATTTGACACACGCTCGTTTGAATAAGGGTATGTTCACACGTGCACGTCCGTTACGGCTGAAATTACGGACAAAACAGCTCCTGAATTTCAGACGTAATGGTATGTGCAGGCGTTTTTCGCTGCGTCCATTACGGACGTAATGGGACTTGTTTTTCTATGGAGTCAATGAAAAACGGCTCCAATTACGTCTCAAGAAGTGACAGGCACTTCTTTGACGCGGGCGTCTTTTTTACGCGCCGTCTTTTGACAGCGGCGCGTAAAAAAAATGACCGTCGGCACAGTACATCGTAAAACCCATTCAAATGAATGGGCAGATGTTTGCCAGCGCTTTGGAGCCATATTTTTGGACGTAATTCAAGGTTAAAACGCCCAAATTACGTCCGTAAATAGTGCGTGTGAACCCAGCCTAAGACTTCAGTGCAGTGTTTCCCAGACCGTCACTGATGGGACTCATTGGAGAAATTTCATTGACATGTCAGAAGGTGGATGCTATGGTGGATGTTCTCCAGAGGGTGGATCTTGAAGGCTTTAGATAATAAATGAAATATAGGAACTAATAATTTTAGTGTTCTTGAATGGCGCATGACCACGGTGTTACCAAGGATGTGAGACCAAAGTCCTCATTCATGACTGGGAAGAATTGGCTGTGTGCTTGTAGCCACTCTCCATAGAAATGTATGGGCCTGCCAGAAACAGACTAACTAAGTGTTTGCAGTCATGTCTATGGAGAGTGGCTGCATACACAAGGTCAACTCTTTCTATGTCTTTCATTCTTGGTAACACTGGATGTCCCAGGGGACAGACCCCCACCCATCATACTTTAAAGAGTAACTGCACTTTCACAAAACATTTGATATGTCATGGAGACATATCAGAATTTTGATTGGTGGGTGTTCAGAGGCTGAGACCCCCATTCATCACTGAAACTAAGGTGTGTGATCGATGCTCCTCATTAGGCTCACATAGAATGTCTATGAACCCATCTTCAGCTTAACGACTATCGCCGATCACAGACCAAAGGTGTGGAGCGCATCTGGACCTTTGTTTCGGCGATGGTTGGGGTCTTAGTCCCTGAATCCCTACCGACATCTCTTTGACATACCAAAAGTTTTGTGAAAGTGCAGATACTCTTTATAGAATTGTCCAATTACTGGGTCATAAAAGAACAAATAAAGGTTGTCGTGGAAAAACCCCTTTAATTAGTGATAAAAAGAAAAACCTTCATTTTAGTTAGTTGGTCGTTTGTCACTAAAGTACTTTAGATAAGGTTAAAATTGTTAACCAGCTGTCAAGTCTAGGCCCTATTACACCGGCCGATTTTGGCCGATGCAGCGAGCGCCCATCAACTAGACAACTCGTTGATCTGTGCTCGTTTGCGCCTGTCACAAGGAGCTATGTCGTTACTCCAATCGCTCATCCCCCTACGTTATTATCATGTCAGAGATGTGCTGCTGACAACGATAATATTTAACTTTTTTAAAACGATACGATCAGCAGATGAGCGAGGGTTTGCCCATTCATCTGCTGATCGCTGCCCTGTTTACACAAGGAAATTATCGGCAGTGAGCGTTCTATGAACAATTGTCTGCCCGATAATTGCCCAGTGTAAAACTGCCTTTAGGTGCCCTTGTTTGAGGAGGGAAATCAAGAACAACCAGGGGGCAGCTATAGGGAGTGCAGAGATAGCAGTCCTGGTGCCTGAGGGGTCCAAAGGCCCTTCTGCCATATGAAAAGACCCCAGCAGGGGCGTTGCTAGGGTCTTAAAAGATTAGGGGCACAAGCCCCAAAACATATATTTAACCCCCCAACCCCCCAAAAAAGGATAAGGCTCCTATAGCTACATCACTAGATAGAATTGGATACATTGTCTCAGCAGATATATTCTATATTGATAGCACTAGATTTAGTCCATGTGTATTTTAACCTTCCAGTTTTCCAGTTTAAGTGTCGCTAAATGCAGTCCGGTCGGCTCAGTTGGCAGGCACAAGAATGTCAAGATTGGGCAGCCTCTTTTTAGATAGTGCCACAATACCTTCTTTAGATAGTGCCAGAGTGCCCTCTTTAGATAGTACCACAGTGCCCTCTTTAGATAATGCCACAGTGCCCTCTTTAGATAGTGCCACAATGCACTCTGTAGATAGAGCCACAGTACCCTCTGTAGATAATGCCACACACCCCTAGATAATGCCACAGTGCCCCCTGTAGATAGTGCCACAGTGCCCTATGTAGATAGTGCCACAGTGCCCTCTGTAGATAATGCCACACACACCGCCTTGTAGATAGTGCCGCATACACACCCCCTATGGCTAGTGCCACACACACAAACCCCTGTAGATAGCTACATTGGGGCTCCCTCTAGGAGTGGAATCCCCAGCCAGAGCATTGCCGATGCTTTGGCGGGGGATTCCTCTTCTGGAGGAGCCCCTGACGTCACTGTCCATAGACAGTGATGTCAGGGGATCCTCCTGAACCGGAGTGTGAGAGGCAACTCCAGAGCAAGAGTCCTGAGCAGAGTGGTACTAGGACTCTGCCCATGGACTCCGGTTCTGCTCCTGACATCATTGTCCATATATGGACAGTGATGTCAGGGGAAACCCCAGAGCTGGAATCCCAGAGCAGGGCACTAGTATAGGCTCCGCTCCGGAACTCGGGAGAAGCCCCTGAAATCACTGTCTAGTTCCCCCAGAGCCCTAGTCCCAGAGCAGAGTGCTCTGCTCCTGACATCACTGTCCATATATGGACAGTGATGTCAGGGGCTTCCCCAGAGCAGGAGTCTCGGAGCAGAGCGCTAGTATGGTCTCTGCTCTGGGACTTCTTCTCTGGGGAAGCCCCTGACATCACTGTCCATATATCGACAGTGACTTTAGGGGCTCCTCCACCAGAGGAATCCCCGGCCAATGTGTCGGCAATGCTCTGGCTGTGGATTCCACTCCTAGAGTGAGCCCCAATAGAGCTATCTACAGGGAGGGAAAGTGTAGCGCTGTCAAACCCACTGGTGGGGGGGGGGGGGTACACCATCTACAGGGGGCTGTGTGACGGCATGAAAGAGTGCCAGCGCACTCCTCCTTCAGATTACTCTCTCCTCTTCCGAGGGAACTACGGTGCCCAGCGAACCGCAGATGACAGTCTCAGGGGCCGCATGCGGCCCACAGGTCGCGTGATTAAGACCCTTGGTTTAGAATATAATAATTGAGGCACACTGAACTGAATGTTAATATTTTTCAGTATGATTCAAATTTTTTTTTATTTATCAGCTAGGTGGTGCACATTTATTATGCCCTCATTTTAATTAGCTGTGCAAGGGCATAGGTTACACAAAAAAAAATATAACCTAACCTACCAAGCAACTAGAACTCTCCTGTCCTATCCCTGTCCAGAAATGTGCTGCCTGTGAACCGGGAGTGGACACTTGCTCCTCTCTGTGCTGATGGCTGACTGACGTCACGTTCCTACACTCCCTGTCTCATTACTCAATCGAGCGCTGCTCCGGAGAGGAGGAGTCAAGCCAGGAACCCACTACGATTGCTGCCGGAAGCAGGAGGCAGCAGTGCATTATGGAAAAAAAATAAAAAAATATATTTTCTTGTCAGCGGTTCGGGACAGTCGAATTTCTATCTGGGGCACAAGCCACGATTTTAAATGCCTAGCAACGCTGCTGGACCCCAGTATTATAACTGGCATACGGTAGATGGGGCCCTGTTACAGATTTTGCATTGGGGCCGATAAGATTCAAGTTACCCCTCTGAGAACTACAATGGCACTAGACTTTTGAATATTAGCATAGGACAGGGGTGCGTTAAATAGGGCCTTCTATTCAGCTGCTGAGGGACTGCGGGGATGGACTTAACATCTGCCAAAAAGTAGAATGCCCTCTGAAGTGATGTCCTCCCTCAGCTCATGATATGTACAACACTGAAAGGATACCCATCCTGTAACTGGTAAAGTGTATATACAAATATAATCTTGGAAGCCAAGTGCCACCTATGCCACCAATTTGACCTCTTGGATTCCTTCTTTCTAATACCTCATTATAAAATGGAGCGACTCTAATAAGGTCAAGACTAATATGTAGCAGAACTACGCTATAAAATGATATTCACTCTCCTTCCGGTACAAAAAGGATTTTCAGCTCTAACTTTATGAATTAATTACCATTCACATTTCTAGCAGAATGAATTGCAGCATTTTAACATTATAATACCTCATTCAGGGAGTTTGCTACTTAGAAAAATCACTTATGGTAAAGTGGCCACTTGGAACCACATAAAGTAGAGTATGGAAGACATTGACTTACTTAGACGTGCCCACTATAAATTACCGAGTCTTAAAGGGTCAATTCGGTCTCTTTTTATGTGCATTACCCATCGATTCCCGACCCCTGACGGTTTTGTATTTTTGTTCAAGATGTTTACCCAAGGTCACGACGGTAGTCACAGAAGTACCATCTTATTCAGGCAATCGGCCAGCTGTAAACACTTTGCCTTTTACATTTTTCATTTGTCGTGACAAAAAATAATAGTACCGAACTTTTTCAAGGCCCTGGATTTGGAATAAATGTACTTTACAGTGTTATATCAGTAGCTTTTTTTTAATTTTTTTATTATAAAAACAAGGTTTTTTTTCCCTATATTTGCATTGATTATGATATATATGTCACAGGGGGCGCCACTGAGTATACTGAGTATATGTCACAGGGGGCGCCACTATTGACTTTTTGACTCAAATTGAGTTGAAGGGTTAGTGCCACCCGTGACTCTTGTAGACCTGGAGATCGGGGTGAGTAAGGTGGCATCTGGGACCATGAATTCTGGATCTTCTGGTATCTATATTTTTAAAGGTGATTAAACCCCAATGATGGAGGGGTCTGGGGAGAAAACAGAGCAGATTTTTCTCTCGGTAAAGAGATATCGTTTTCTTCTGCTGTCGATTCATAATAAAGGACAATATTTTTCCTATTTCCAGCATTTCGTCAAAGAAGCGCAGGCCTGTTAAATAGAATGCCATCGTTTGAGTTATTAGTTCAGACAAGCACAAATTCTGGCAGGCTTAAGTTTGATATAATGCATATTGGAAGAAGAGGGACAAAATGAATCTTCTTTTTCAGGTACCCGAGTGCCCTTGTTTTTACTTATTTATGGCTATGATGTGAAGGTGCGTGCTGTGTATATCTGACTCCTGCGCTGGGTGCCTGGCGTTGCATCGCTTGCTGGATCTTTAAAGTAAACTTGTAGTTCTAGTCTGTCTTCTTTTTCTAATTTTGTCGTTTAAAGAGGCCCTGGTAACTCTTCTCACATATCATTTTAGTAAATACTTGTATTCCCCTTAAGATATCAATTTATTTTCGGAACTCTGTATTGTGTCGATCCTCTGTTACTCCTCCTGGAAATGTCCAAAAATGTGACAACTAGGTTTTACCACTCCCCTGTCAATAGGGTGTGTATAGCACTGTCAGGAATCATTGGACCACGTTAGACTATGTAGGGGCACGTTCTAATGACAAGGGAAGTGGTAACACCCAGGTGTCAATTGATTCATATATTTCCAGGAGGAATAACAGAGGAGTGGCACAACACATTTAAGAAAAGTTTTATTTAATGGGAAATACAAGTATTTAATAAAGCAGACATGTCTGTTTTACTTTCATGACCTATCAATGAGACATGTCATAAAAGTAGTTAGGTGGGGTCGGACCTCTCTCACCTTTACCATTACTGAGGGAGGGGGACCCCAAATCAACATTTTCGACCAGGAAAGCAGGATGAGCATGTGCTGTCTTTCTCAATAGATAGGAAACGTTGGAGTCACTAAGGTTAAAAAAAGACAAAAGTTTATCTAGAATAACCAAATATCAAACAATGTTTATTCAGAGAAACAAATATAAAATTGTAAAATAGTTGCCAATCGGGGGGAAAAAAGACAAATAGAGAAAACATGGCGCCTAATGACATGTTCGGCGGGTATATGGCTTATTTAAAATCGGAGGCATATGTAGGTACATTATGGCCACATATGCCTCCATGTCTGCTTTATTATCGCTCTATACAGTTTGGAGGTTGCAAAGAGCATAATACAGTTGCGTACATTAGACCTAAAGGCCCTTTTACACAGGCCGATAATCGGCCGGAGCAGCAAGCGCCGATTAACGAGACATCGCTGATCTGCGCTCGTTTGCTCCTGTCACACGGAGCTATGGATGGGGACGAGTGGTCGTTAGAGAGAGATGTGCTGCCGACAACGATAATCTTTTAGTTTTTTAAAACGATACGATCAGCAGATGATTGAGCGTTGATCTGCTGATCGCTATAATCGATAATCGTCCCGTGTAAAATTCCCTTTAGGCCCCTTTCACACTGCGTTTTACATGCATGTTTGGCGTGTGAATCAGACTATACACATAGGCTTCCATTTTTACCTACGGAGGCTTAAAAAGTCTTCTTTTGGCAGTATATGCTGGGAATGCCATTTTTGTGCTGGAAATATCAAATATCGAGCGGGAATTTTTTTTTAACATGGGAGCCTATGAGTGCCACAGTATTAAATATGTCACGGGCATCCGTTAACAGATACAGCATAGGCTTTTCAATACGTTTTCCTACTGTATCCGTTAAACGGATACCATTGAAGCCTATGGATGACGGATGCGTTAAACAGATGCCTAATAGTGGCATCCGTCACCTATAGAGTAAAGGATACGTCATGAAAAGGGTCATAAGTGTTCATAATATATCCGCGAAAAGGATACCCTCCCCCTTTCTCTACGCTCCGCCCACCTTTTAATAAAAAAAAGGGGTGTGAGCAGCGGTAATGGCACAAAAGTCTATATTTTTCCCAAAATTGCAACTTTTGTGCCGTTTGCGACTTTTCTACACCAGAAAACTGGTGTAGGAAAGTTAATAATTTCCCCCCTCTAAATACTCAGTACTGAGGATCTTTGATACAGGCATGCCAATTAACCTGGATTTCTCAGGAGTCCCCCTTTTTTTCTGCCACCTTACCCAGTCACCTGTTGACCTTTGCCGTTCACCCAGTTTGACCGCTGCACCTGGCCAATAAACATAAACTGATTCTCTATTTTATGTACTTTTGATTAATATCCCTGTGCCGTTGCTATTGCAGAAGCAAGGAGTGGAGCAGCACAGGGATCAAGCAGTGCCCCGCCCCACGGCCAATCAACATTACTTTCCAGCGCCTCTTCCTCTTTGCGCCAGTAATGGATAAAGAAGGAGCCAACATAGCATATGGCCCCATGCACACGACCGTATTTTTATCTATCCCAAAATACTGTCCGTAAATACGGATACATAGCCATCCATAACTTATCCGTATATACGGAAGGGTGTCCGTAAATACTGTCCATATTGCATCTGTATTTGATCCGTATATACGAATCCCTAAAAAAAGGGGAGGCGGCAAATTATGTCACCAACATGTTGCATAGCAACGCTTCCGTATATACAGACGGTTTACGGATGCACATCCTTAGCCGTCCGTAGTTACGAAAGCTCCCATAGACTTCTATGGGCATGTCCGTGCTGTAATTACGGCCAAAAAAAGGACATGTTCTATAAAAAAAATTTGCATGGGCACCTCTCCGGAAATAAAAGGAAAGGTGTCCGTAGCCAATAGAACTGTATGGGTCCGTAAGCAACTGCCTGATAACGTGATCACATCAGCTGGAACTATTTCACTATGGGGATGAAGACTATCCCTGGTGATGTCATCATATATGCTGGTCTATGACGTCATAGTTGGATAGATGTTGGGACTTTGGCTCTAGGACACCGGATAAGCACAGTACGACTTCCTATTGCTGTGGAAAGACCATACATTCTTCACTCTAGCTAACAGGAGCTGAGCCTCTCAGCTTTGTCACAGTCGACTACAAATGAATGTTCCAATTATCTATCACTCTTGCTTAGTTTTCACTTTTCTTATGTTATTATAATTCTGCTTGTGTCACCAGTAACAGAGGCCTGCGTTGCATCGCAGGTATCCACTCCCTCCGGCCGCCCAGGCTGCCCAGTAATAGGCTTTCCATCCTACTGATCTCTCTAAAAAGCATTTGGGACCTATGTGATCAATCAAATGAGGCCCGGGGATGAGATCACAACTGGTGGCTGGGGTAGCCGGGGCAACACCACTGTGCTCAGTGCACGGTAAAATCCTGTAATATTACATATTTTCTTCTTTAGCCAAAGGCTCTCCTATGACTTAAGATCTCCAGCCTCTATACCAGTTTATATGGAATGAGAAGTGAGGTGAGAATTTAACGTCTTCACTGCCTTCCTTCTCTACTGTAAATTCTGGATCCAATTCTAGAAATGATTTCATTCTTTTATATAACAAGTTATAATTCTTTATATATAAATTATAACCGTAGGGATGAACTAAGGTCTGTAGGTTGCCTTGTAGAATTTCTTATTTTATTATCATGATGACGGACGCGATAATGATAAAAGCAAATGCTTCCTAAATACAACAAATCCGGCAATTGTTTCCAACACAGATCATCTTGGATTTCACCGAACCAGTAGAACGACCAAAGATAATCAATTCGGAGACTCCGCCGATTAAAAAATAAAGTAACAGTAGTATATGTTCCATTACCATTTAATTATGGGTTATCCTCCTCATGGCTCTCAACCCTTAATAAGTAAATTTTATATACTTTTCTATTACCATGCAATAATCCGGAATATTTGATAATCCGGCACCCATTAGGTAAAGTTATTACTGGATTAAAAGAATATTTGAGCTCACTGTTATCTTTCTCATGGCTCTCAACCCTTAAAAGCAAATTTTATATAGTTTTCTATCATCATGCCATAATCCAGAATATTTGATAATCCGGCCCCCATCGGGTCCAGTTAATGCTGGAATAAAGTAATATTTGTGGGATATCTAATGTTTTAGATTTAAAGGGGTTATCCAGGACTTTTTAAAAATGGCAACAGGGCAGGGGATGGACTAACGGATTCAGGTTTTAGCGAATGATACAGCTGCTCTGTATACAGGATACAAAGCAGCTGTATCTCAAAAAGTGAAAATCATTTTTAATAAAAACGAATTATAAGGTTTCACCAAACACACCAATTGACCTTTTTATTAAAAAAGAAAAAATCCCTTTCAAAGGTGTACATAGACTTTAAAGGGTGCAGTCAAATGCGGCAGATTCTGTTGCAGAAAATTCTGCAACTGAAAATCGGTTCCATTCGTCTGGATTGGGGTTGTTTTGGTGACAGGTGCATGGATTTCTGCAAGCCCCTTTAAGGCTGGGTTCACACCTGCGTTGAAATTATGGAACCAACCGTTCCGTCACACAACGGATACCGCCGGTTGCCGACGGTACTGTCACGTTGGGTTCGTGGACCCACTGGGCTCATAAGTGGCTCATAAGTGTAGAAAGTGGTAATTTTCTCCAATAAGATATATTACAACATTTCTTATATTCGCTTGAACTATTGATTTATGCAAAGTTTGTTGAAATAACAGCGACCATGTGGAGTTTAGCTTTAATAAGAAAAATTGGTTACATTTCTGATCCTTGGTTGACTTTCCAGGTAAATGATTATTTCTTTAAATTCATTGTAACTCGGACGAGCAGAACTGTGATTTACCTCAGCTTTTATATAATATCCTTTAGGTCTCCTAACTGCAAACAGTGGAGTGAACAGAAGTTCAGGGTCATGGAAACCTAAGGGGTTTGTACAGCAGCTCTGGAATAATGATCTGGGAAATCTACAAGAACAAGCATTTCCCTACAAATATTACGTTCCAAACTTAATCCATCAAAATGTGTACAGAAGGTTGCAGCAAAATAGTTTACATCGTAGCCCGGGAGTTGTTAACTCCTACATGACTTACAGAATGGGGACATTATAATGGGTTGAATACTAGTCTACATTTCTCCTCAGGCCCATACAACAGTTGTAGGGACAACCCTAGCTAATCCCCCAAAAAACACACCTTAATGCTGCCTGTGCCACAAGAGGTTGATCATTGGAGTGCTATACAATGATACAATGTAACAGGGCATAACAGAATTTATTATATACGGTACTTTTTGTTTTACTTTTCACGAATAACCTTTATTTGCAGAAACCAGAATACCCCTTTAAGCCTACCATAAATATGATTTGGATGGCGGAGCAATAAATGGCTGGTTATATTGTTGTTATAGACGACAATGTAATTTATTACGATGACAGGTCTCTGCAGAAGTCTGTGATCTGGCGGAACAAGTGAATACTAATGAGGTTACGACAACAGTGGTGCATTAATATAAATCCTGATCTGTCATGACAATGGCTAAACCTGAGCAGCAACTGACAATATCCATCAAGTCAGGTCAAGTGTTTGATAGATATTAGTCTTTGGTTGGCGCCTGACATGGTCTTTTGTGTCATAACGGGTGGTCAACAGTTGTTCTGTCACAGATTGCTAAAATCAAGACCTGCCATACACGGTAGATCAATGTTGGCCAAACTTGTCGATTTCTAATGTGTATGGGGGCCTCCTAACTCTCCCCGTCGGCAGATGTCGGGGGAGAGAAGAATCGGGCGGTTGGATTTTAACATGCCCAATCCTTTTGTTCTCAGGGGAGATAATATGCCACCAGAGGTATCTTGCAGTGGCTTATTTCCCTCTCCCCATTCAGAATACATGCACACTCGGCCGAGCACAGCATTCTTGTGTATGGGGGGATCAGGAGGAATAGCTGTTGGCTGAACGATCGTTCGGCCAACAGATATCTAATGTATATAGCCAGCCTTAAGGTTCTTTTACACCGGCCCATTTTTGCCGGTATAACGAGCGCCGATCAATGAGACAGCTTGTTGATCAGCGCTCGTTGCTCCTTTCAAAAGGATCTAGTATGGGGACGAGCGGTCGTTACTGTGATCGCTCAACCCCATACATTTTTATCATGTCGGCAGAACATCTACTTGTATACACAGGGAGATCTCCTGCCGGCAATGATTATATTTCATGATTGTTGCCCTGTTTACACAGGGTAATTATCGGGAACAAGATTTCTGTGACCGCTCATTTGCCCAATTATTAGCCGGTGTAAACGTGTCCTAAGACTCCCCCATAGACATGCACATTTGACTTGGCAGATCATGCAATGGGAGAGCTGCCATACACCTCTTATCTCCTGGGAAAACAAAAGCATGTTGAAATCCAACATATTTCAAAAATCAGTGGGTTTGAGCACCATTAATCTAATGTGTATGGTGGGGTTCTCCCGGAATTTTATTTTGATGGCCTATCCTTCGGATAGGTCATCAATATTAGATCGGTGGAGGTCCGACTCACAGCAAACCCGCAGATCAGCTACAGGAGTGTACCATGCTGTGCCTTTAAACTGTGGAGAGGCCGCATCCCCATCAATCAGCTGATTTTGATCACACCCACCGATCTAATATTGGTAGGCCGTCGTATATAAAAGTCACGCACAACCCCTTTAAAAGAAATATGGAATACTTGGAGTAAACCCATTCATACACATAGGGACCGTGTAAACTCCTTCAGATGTTGCCCGGGATGGACTCAACAACGTTAACCTGTGCTATTGTGTAGCCATATATATTTTTTTGACTGTTACAAATATTTTTACATTATATGCCTGGTTACATGTTAAAGAATGATTTAGATAGTAGTGGAAATAATAACGATCATTATGATCGTCATCAGTAGACAATAAATGATGAGGTATAATAAACTAGTTATGATATTGGGGATTTTCTGTTGCTCAGTCCTTAAACTAACCATTCAGTTTATCCATACAGCAGGTGACGCTCTGCCTATTTCGGAGTCATTGGGCTACTGTGTCATGAGCTGGATTCCGAGCTGAGCGTTGTCCAGGTACATCCAGTTTCCAATTTCAGCATCCTAAAGTAATGACATTTTGTGGAGCTAATGACTTTCATAGCCTGAAATGTAATGGGTGTTTTGGCTGTTATTTAATTTAATTCTCCTAGTTCATATCTCTTGAAAAGGATTCCGATGTGATGGACTAATGAAGAACAGTAAATGGTTTATAGAAAAATTACACACAGTCGGTAATTTAATCTGAAGGACTCTGGTAATGGAATTACAACACAATGGACGCTCTGTAAAGAATTACGCGCTAACAAGGATATGTTTTAGTAAATATAAATTATTTTTTGCTTTAATCACCTAGTCTGGCAAAGTTTATGATGATATGTTGTAGCTAGGTTTTCCTTCACCTGGAGCAATGATTGAGTTTGCTGATCAAGCTCTGTATCTTAATACCCTGATCAAAGCAAAGTGGTTTTCTGGCACCAACCAAGGCACACAGCACCTGGGCACATGCCCCACCAGCCCTCCCTAGCTATGCCCCTGATAATGTGTGTACAGGGCTTGTTAATTGTCTACTGTCTAAAGATTGTCTTAAAGGGGTTTTCCCATAATTAATATTTATCATCAGCTAACCACGGGATAGGTGATAAATATCTGATTGGTGGACGTCCGACCACTGGGACCCCCACCAATCCCGACAACGGGCTTACCTGGTTGTTCGTGTGTGCCGCATTTGAATGAAGCGGTACTGTGAAAGCTCCGCTACCGCTCTATCCTTTTCTATGGTGCTTGCGGACACTATCTCCAGCAGCACCATAAAATATGAACAGGGCGATGGCCAAGTATGCGCACTACCGCTCCATTTATATCGGGAGCACAGGGACGCCAAGGTAAGCCCGTTCTTGGGATTGGTGGGAGTCCCAGCGGTCAGACCTCAACCAATCAGATATTTATCTCCTATCCTGTGGATAGGTGATAAATATTAATTATGGGAAAACCGCTTTACGGCCAAGGTCATACACAGCACAAAGATGGCCCCATTGAAAAACATAAAAATGGGAACCTCTACTGGTTCATGTCATCACACTTCACCACGCAGCACTTGTTGACCCCTCACACCCCTTCCCATGACCCTCTGGGTCAAAGAGGCTGTTTTCTCGAAAAAACTGCTTTTTCAACTGAAACTGGTCCACCGCTCAATTGACCGCAACAGGTCTGGCTTCAGAAAACCCTGGCAATAGCGGCTACTTGTTGGGGGTTTCTCAATCTGAATGTAAGGTCTATGGCCGCGGCCCGTCGTTCTGACTTACCATGTGACAGCCGCGGTCATGGACGTGTGAGTGCTCGGCGGCATCTCCCTCCTGAGATACGCCGGCACTCACTTCCTGGTTCTGTGACTGTCTCCCGCAGGGCGCGCGCGCCCACGTGTGCACAGCCTTAAAGGGCCAGTGCGCATATAATTGCAGGAAGTCTGCAATCCGTCCAGAATGCTGCTGGACTATAAAAAGGGCTCTGCCCCCTTGATCTTCGCCTGCACATTGTTGTGTACCTAAAGTTTGTCTTGCAAATGGTCTCCTAGTGTGTAAAGGATCTGCCAGGCACAGCTTCGGGGTTAACTCCCATAGGTAATCAGTCTGCACCTGAATCTACGTCTCTGAGACTGACTCCATCTTCCACCACTCAGGATGGCAGGCTTAGGAGTGGGAGAGCCTATCGCAGCCTGGCCAGACGGAGCTAGCTCCCGCCCTCTGTCTATTTATACCTGCCTTTCCTGTTCCTCCTTTGCTTGTGACTCTTCTCGTGTGGTTTCCTGGCCCAGCTACAGCTCCTATCTATTTGATCCTGCTCCATACTGACCCTGGCTTACTTACTACTCTCCTGCTCTGCGTTTGGTACCTCGTGCTCTCCTGGTTTGACTTGGCTCGTTCACCACTCTGGTTGCTCACGGTGTTGCCGTGGGCAACTGCCCCTTTCCCTTTGCTTTGTATTCCCTTGTATGTTTGTCTCGTGCACTTACTGAGCGTAGGGACCGCTGCCCAGTTGTACCCCGTCGCCTAGGGCGGGTCGTTGCAAGTAGGCAGGGACAGTGTGGCGGGTAGATTAGGGCTCACTTGTCCGTTTCCCTACCCCCGTCGTTACATAGTGTTTTCCAGTTCCCAGTGTTTTACCCGTTCCTGCTACCTGTACCCTGTATCTCGTGCTACCGTGCCTCTGTGCCATTTAGAGTTGAAGTTGAGTTGTGTCTTCCGCTGCCTCTACTGCGTCACACCCCACCGGGTGTCTGTCTAGTGCCGGAGCCTTATCTTCAGCCTGAATCACTGCTACTGTCCACATTGCCTCAGGTACCCTTCCTGGACTATAGACTTTGCATTTTACCTGTTTGGCCAGCTGCTATTCTGTTACGTGGTACGGCCAAGTGGGTCCACACCCCATGCCGTGACACTGAACCAGCGGAGAAGTTGTTGTTGTCCATTCATTTTCCATGCAATAAAGGATTAGCTGACCATTAATACATGGACAGGTTGGATCCACCAGAGCAATAAACGATTTTTGTCAGGGGACTGCTCTCTATGACATTCATATGGCCTATTAGGTATTATGGAAAGGGGGTTGTCAAGATGAGAAAACCCCTTCAAAGCTTGCAATCTAGCTCTGAGGCAGAAACCCTTTGGTGTTTGAAAATTTCCATAACTCAGAAGAATCCCCAACACAACCCTAGATTTGAAAGCCGTTCATTACAATGGCGCCTCATGAGCAGTGCAGAACCCTTGAAGTCAATGAGTTTTTAGATGTAACCCTTTGTCGGAGACTGCCAAAGGGTGAATAACTCATGCTTGTCTAAAAGTTTTATTTTCTGCCCTATGCCAACGACATAACAAAGTATATTTTCCAAATATATATTTTTTTAGTATGAAACTATAAATTAAACTTTTCTTCATCTCAATATCTATGCAACGATGTAATTTGGCTGCCATGAGAACAACCACCATCCTTATGCGCATATGTTTTTTTTTTTTTATTATACCCAAACCCACTGTCCCTCTTGTGTGCCAAACTAAGGGCTGAATCAATATTCCTCATGCTGAGAGCCTGGAGTAAATAAGTTCAGTATAAAAAAAGCTATTGATCCTAAAAATTCAAGATGCAGATGACTGCATGTGAAATAATGAGCTCATTGCATGAAACCTGCTGGGCTGGATGCTCTACTTTGACTTCCATCTATTGAAGGCATATTCTCAACACCAGGCTCAATGTCTATAAGTCAGTTGGAATAGTCCATAAATAAATGTGATATATATATATATATATATATATATATATATATATATATATATATATATATATATATATATATACTTTCTGGAGTTATGAGTCATGTGCATTATGAGTCATGGAATGAACTTCTGTAGATATATGCAGTAGGTCATTTTGCTTTACATCACACTGGTTGATTTTTTCAAGAAAACCACTTTCTTATTTATTGGCTATTTAGACACTGATACATTGGTATGGTTTGTAATGCAATGGTTGTATATTTTTCTAGTATTATTTTTTAGCTGTGCTTTTTCTATTCTATTTAAATGCTATGTTTATACATATGAATGTTCACTTGCTAAATATGCGGTAAATGTCACGAATCCGGGGTATGTGGACCTGCTAGGCAACAGTCAGTGGAAAGTCTTAGAACAATAGTACCTGTATGAGAGTCGAGACAGGCACAACACGTAGCAGACGCTTTGGTACAGATGATTCGTAGCCCAGGTGATGCTTGGTGTGGCAGATGACGCTTGGTGTGGCAGATGACAATGGACGTGGCAGATGGAACAAACATGACTCCAACACTAGACTTCAGCTCAGGAACAAACACAGTTACAGGATACGGGAAGCAGGATACGGGAACACTGGGAACTGGATACAACTAAGGGACCATTTGCTTAACTAACATAGGAAGACAACAACAACAACAATGCTCAGGCAAAGCAGGAGAGGGCAGAGTCCATTTTATAGTCCAGGGTGATCAGGGTATTGTGTAAGGAGCAACTCACTAGTGAGCGCGCTGGCCCTTCAAGGTCGGGGTGAGCGCGCGTGCACCCCAGAAGCCACAGAAGATTAGTGCAGCCGTGAGTGCTGGCGTCTCCTGTGAGGAAGACGCCGGCAAGCTTTCTGTGTTCTGTGTGGGCACAATGGTAAAGCTCCATAAATCCACAACCTGATGTTCTGGAGTTGGGCACTAAGGCTGGATTCACACATTTGTTGCAGATTTTGTTGAAGATTTCGATGCAGATTTTTGAGCCAAAGCCAGAATTGTTTTCAAATGCAGTGGGAAATATAGAGGAAAAACGTACACTTCCTTCTGGCTCCATTTCTGGCTTTGGCTCAAAAATCTGCAATAAATATGCGATATGTGTGTATATAGCCTAATAATTCCAATGTCAGACAGCCAGTAAATTAAGCAATGGTGTGGCACTGATCATGGAGTAGAAACCAATGATAAAGACCGTGTAGTGACCATCTTCACTACACAACACACTTTGATGAACTCAGCAGTGGTGAGGGGGACCTTCAGATCTAAAGTGCATGTTACGAAGGTAGAAGCCCATTTGCTAAACTGCAGGTGCTCACTGGCAACTTCAAGGCGTCCAGAGTTTCCAATGATCCAGTACCTTGATGGTCTCAAGCATCATGCATTGTATAGTGTGTAAATGTGGGTGTAAAGTCTAATTATACTATATACCAGTGTTCCCCAACCAGTGGTTCCGGATCTACATGTGTCTCTCGGGATCCCTGCATGTGGCTCCCAAGCTGCAGATACTATTATGGCAAGGGGAAGGTCATAGCATTATTAACACTTGGTATCTCAGGGTCAAAGCCATATCACTGACAATAAACAGTAGGGAAAGAGCCATATCACTTGGTCATATATTCAATAGGTTGTTTTCCTTTTAATATTCAGTGTGGCTCAACATTACCTATCATATTTGAAAGTGGCTCGCGACTTGCTTTATACCTTTGATGGATGTGATATTTTCCTACATATCTAAAAGAATGAAATAGGTCTGAGAAAGGCTGAACTTGATGGACATTTGACTTTTTTCAACCAACATACTGTAACTAGGTAAGGCTATGTTTACATCTGCATTGAAGGCTCCGTTCAGAGCCTCCGTCACAGAGACCATGAAATTTGAAGGGGAAAAAAAGATCTGAAAGTCGCAATTTTTTTTTATTAGAAGCGATGGCAATCTTGTCTGGACCTGCTGGACCCCTTTGTAAGGCAACGGGGTCCGTCAGGTACTGCTGGCATCTGTAATGTGATGGGTCCTGCACTGCGTCAAGGCTTCTTTTAAAAAACGCAAGAACTGAGTCAAAATCAGAAACCATCAAAATATCCGTAAGATGTTAAATGTTGGATAAAAGTCATCACCACCACGATGTATTAGACTTTGGGTTGTAGCCATGCTTTACCCTACCAGTCTGTCATCTAAAAAGCCACTAACTTGAATAAAGATTAAAAAATGTAAATTAAAGGGGGATCATGTTTGTGACTTTCGGCTCTGTAATATTGAAATCCTCATGGGTGGAAGGTATTTAATATATATTTTTTTAAATCTTTCTTTCTCATTAACTCTACATTTACCAGGGAGTTTAACTTATGTTATTGTCACCATCATGGTCGTAACAAGCACAACAATGAAGCCCCATAGCAAATCTCAGAATGAGGCTCAATTCAACATGGCCTCCATCAGCAGAAAGTTAAAAGGTCATGATTTTTATGGGCTTTACTCCACTCACACTTAGTTTCTCTCTCCTCCTCCATGACCCAATTCTTATCCAAGGAAAGTCCCCCATAACCCACTACTCTACCAATGTTAGCTCTCCATGGCCCAATTCTCATCCAAAAAAAGTCTTACATGACCCAATTATAATCCAAAGAAAATCCTTGATGGCCCAATTCTTATCCAAACGAAGTATTTTATAATCCAATTATAATCCAAAGAAAATCCTCCATAACCAAATTCTCATCCAAAGAAAGTCCTCCATTACCCAATTCCCATCCAAAGATAATTTTCAGGACCCAATTTTCATCCAAGGTAGGTCCTACATGACTCGGTACTATTAATTCCTTACCTATATTTATAGGCGTTTCTTTGTGTACTGTAACAGTTAAGTCATTGAGCTGTAAGTGATTGCCCCCCCGTAAGCAGTGTCTATCATGTTATTTCTTGAACTAACATGAGAAACAGAATTCATTGCCTCTTATTACCTAGCAACAATAACTTCAGCCGTTTTTTTCTTTAGAGCCGTGCTTCCTCTTTATTAAAGACTCACCTGTTTCTTTCTCTTTCTCAGTCACAGAAAACATCGTCTTTCAGAATAAGGTGAATGAGGATCTTTACATCTGGGGGATGATTAACTTTCGGCAACTGCCGTCTGAAACACGCTTCAACTTAACCTATTTTTGCATTCTCCTGAATAATGAATCTGATTTATCATAACAAACGACTTACTTCTGGTTTTTTTTTTATGTGAATGTTAATACTTTGTTAATATATTATGGTTGATCTGTCAGAAGTTTTTTTGGTGCAATAATGAATTAGAAGTTGGATTTAACCCCTTAACGGCCACCATATAGTGTTTTTATGGCAGCCGTTCAGGGTAGTTCTTCTGAAGCTCCGCCTTTTCATGTCAGCGCTTCAGAAGAAGTTTTCCCACGGGGTGCTCCTGAAGCCCCACCGGCGCAACCACGATACAATCGCGGGGTGCCAATAGTTTTTATGGCAGCCTAAACAAGGGCCCCCAGGTCTGTCTCTAGTGAGCCAGAGGCATGGCCTAGCAGATGCCTGTCCGTTTTACACAGGCAGTAATACACTGCAATACAGAAGTTTTGCAGTGTATTATAAAAGCAATCAAAAGATCGCATAGTAAAGTCCCCAGTGGGAATAAAAAACAAAGTTAAAAAAAGTTTAATAAAGTTTGTAATAAATAAATAAATGTCCCAAGTAAAAAAAAAAACAAAACCCACTTTTTCCCCTTACAAAATATTTTAGTATGAAAAAAGTAAAAAGTTACACATATTTGGTATCTCCGCGTTCGTAACGACCCCAACCATAAAACAAAAGCATTATTTAACCCGCACGGTGAACGCCTAAAAAAATTAGATAAAAAACAATGCCAGAATTGTTGTTTTCTGTTCATCCTGCCTTCAAAAAAATGGGATAAAAAGTGATCAAAAAGTTGCATCTATTCCAAAACAGTACCAATAAAAACTACAAGTCGTCCTGCAAAAATAAAAAATGCCTCATTGAGCTATGTCAGCAGAAAAATGAAAAAGTTATGGCTCTTAAAACATGGCGACACAAAAGCAAATTATTATTAAAAAAAGTGTTTTTACTGTGTAAAAGTAGGAAGACATAAAAAAAAGATACATGTGGTGGTATTGCCGCAATCGTAACGACCCACTGAATAAAGTTATTATGCTATTTATACCACACGATAAGCGGCGTAAATTTAAGACATAAAAAAGGGTGGCGAAATATCAGTTTTTTTTTATATTACCTCACCAAAAAAGTTAATAAAAGTTAATCAGTCAATTATAAGTGCCCCAAAATGGTGCTATTAAAAAATACAACTTGTTCCGCAAAAAACAAGACCTTGTACAGCTATGTCGACGGAAAAATAAGAAAATTATCGCTCTTTGAATGCGACAATGGAAAAACCTAAAAAATAGCTTGGTCATTAATTTTTTAAATACCTTCAGTATTATGGGGTTAAGACAATTGAAATTGAGACAAATAACAATAACATATATCAATGTCTGATAGAGACCCGGCCATCTTCGTTTTCAAGTATGATGCAAGCCTCAGAGATAGGATAAGGATAATCTATCAGACATGGCCGGCATATCCTGTGGCTATGTCATGAATGTCTAAGTTTGGTATACACTTTTAATTTTCCCTCTTGTGGCGCGGCAGGGAAATTGAACACTTAAAGGAGTTATGATACGTGTTGGATCACTGGGGGTCCCATAGAGTATAAATGGTGCAGCAGCGCATAACCGCAACTGCCGCTCCCTTCATTTAGGGCACTCAAGATCCCCGTTTTCTTTTTTTTATCAAATCTGTTTTTATTAACAATAGGTACAAGGTACAGCAAATCCAAAATACAAAAATACAAAAGAGATAGATGCACATGACATTTCCATTCAACAGTACATGGTAAGGTAGTAGTGAACTTGACATTAACTTTCCGTTCTTCCATTTTACTGAACTTGTAATAAATTTTACTGAATTTTACTGAATTTTAATAAATTTTAATGTAAGATCCCCGTTTTCTTGATCGATGGGGGTTCCCGTGGTAGGACCCCCAGCGATCAAACACATTTCCCCTATCCTGTGTCTAGATCATATGTTGTTGTGGTGGGATAATCCATTTAACCTGGTCATACACATTAGATGTATGTCCACCAAACCCGCCATCTAATGCATATGGCGGTATCCCGACTCTCCCCCAATGGCAGATGTCGGGGGAGAGAAGGGTCGGGCATGTTGAATTTCAACATGTCGATCCTTTTGTTTGTTAGTAGATAAGCCGCTCCCACAGGAGTCTGGCAGCGTCTTTTTGCCTTCTCCTTTCTCCAAGCCGAGTGTGCATGTGTATGAGGAAGTGAGGAGGAATAGCTGACAGTCGAGTGATGGTTCAGCCAACATCTATCTGAAGTGTATGGCCAGCTTTACTGTCCGGTCTCCCATAGATAACAGGTAATTGCTGGGGGTCCCAGCAGGGGGAAACTTTCTGATCAGCTAATTGTCAAAGGACCCTCCTAATAAGTAGGGATTGTCCAAAGCAGACACCCCTTTAAAATGTACAAATTAGGAATATATACAGTAACACACAGTAAACATGTGGATATTTTATTTTTTAGATTATAGGGTAAAAAAAATATATATACTTGAAATCATACAAGACCTGGTCCATTTTGGAGTCTTTTTGCTCTTACATTCAATCTTATTCAAAAGTATTAGAATTCCCGGAGCATAACCCATTGGTCACACCTCTATAAAATCAACACTGCCAAATATTCGAGTACATGCTTCACAAATCAGTGGGCAACATTATCCCTTGAAGTAAGAAGATACCAGTCAGTCAGAGGAGATTATATACTGTATTATGACAAAACTATTTCAGTAACATGATCCAGATGAAGAGTTTTTATCTTCTGTGCCAACGAACGACTGCTATATGTCACTTTGCAAAATCGAAAATCCTTAAATAACCTTCATGTTCAAAGATCTTGTCAAAGAACTGTATTAGTTAGAGGTAGACTCAATGTTGTAGAATTTTTAGGCCAGTATGATTTCTTTAAAAATATATTGGGCTTGTACCTTTATCTGAGTAACGCAATCTGAAAGGGCTTTTCGACTGGTTCAAGAGAAAATGCAGAGGTGGACTATTGAGTAAAGAAGTCACAACTTCTCCATAAACTAGTTTTTGATGCCCAGACAAGTTGTCATGTTTGAATCGGGTACATTAGGTGCAACATCTATGGCCGCGGACCGTCGTCCTGACTTACACCCTGACTGCCGCGGCCATGGACTAGTGAGTGCCGGAAGGCATCTCCCTCCTGGGAGACGCCGGCACTCACTTCCGTATCATGGTACTGGCTCCCGCAGGGTGGGAGATGCCGACAAGCTATCAGTGTCCTGCGGTCGCCGGTGAGTACAGCACGCTGGTGGTCAGAGGTTGGTCCATTCTTCTGAGAACACCAGTAGTTACTTGCTGTAGAAAATTTCATGCTTGTCTCATGTTTGTAGACATACATTTTCTCAAAAACTCTACTCAACTTAAAAAATATCTACTTTAGGCTAGGATCACACACAGTTTTGATGCAGTTTTTGTGGTATTTTTTGGCTCAGAAGTGGCAAGGTATAAAGAAAAGACTGATGCATCTCCTTTCTTTTGTGTTCACTTTTGTGTTTGGCTAAAAAAACTGAGCCAAAAACATGCACAAAAACGGCATCAAAACTGAGTGTGTGATCCTGGCTTTAGACATTTTATATATACAAGGCAGTCAGTGTTTCTTTGGGTATTTGCTTGTGCGAATGCTCAAATTGTAACATAATGATGGTAAATCTTTAGTTCATTGGTTTCAAGTTCGGAAGATTCAAAGAGTTGAAGTGGCAGTACGGTTCACAGCAGTCCTGATAGATTTGGTATTATTATACATAGTGTTGGTGGCTTTTGTCTAACTTTCTGGTAAATGTTTGTTCATGTATCTAACCAAAAATAAAATCGGTTAAAATTTCCTCCTTCCAATGACTTTTTGCATTCTCTTGTGTTTAACAGAGACCTTCAAGCTCCTCTAGTATCACTGGGAATTCCACTAATGGTTGATTTCAGATTAAAATGGACCTTCTGATGGATCCAAGATGATGTGGGGACAAATACTATTTATAACATGACAAGGGGCACTGTGCTGGGTATCAAAACAAAGTCATTACCTGACTATATTATAGGTGGGATATTATAAAGATGGAACATTTTGATTTTGCTTCTCAACCCAATATATTTATTTTAATATGAAGCAGCAAAATCAAAAAATGTTGTGCCTTTGGGTCTTCCTCTGTAGACGTATACTCCATCAGAGCCTCTTAGCTGAATTAACATTTTCCTATGAAGTTGGATGAAAATCTTACTAAAAGTTCCATAACCTTTGCAAGTCACATCAAGAAACTCTGCATATCTGAAAGTGCTGGAGGGTGTTTGATAACCACCAAAGATACATTGTAACTCTGTCTTTGTGATACCGGCTATTAAGCTAGTGGCGGTTTTATTACTTGATATACAGCCAGTTTGATTAACCTCACGAATTTGAATGCTTTATGATATGAAATGCAGGGCAAATAATGGAAGTTTGATTTAAACAATAGAAAAATCTACACATATTATTTGGGTTGCGAATATTCCCAGAAGAGATAATGGCATCATATATTCTTATCTAAAATGGTCTTTTACTGTTGCTAAATAAAATTTATCATAATATAATAAAGAACATTACCCAGTAGTGATTTGTTATTTATTATCTTCAATGCACAATGTATAGAA
Source organism: Rhinoderma darwinii (assembly GCF_050947455.1). Classification (NCBI taxonomy): domain Eukaryota; kingdom Metazoa; phylum Chordata; class Amphibia; order Anura; family Rhinodermatidae; genus Rhinoderma; species Rhinoderma darwinii. The sequence continues at coordinate 73,129,035 of NC_134698.1, read as the reverse complement.
CAATCTTACAATAAATCGGGTCATACTATGAAAGTATCTTGAGTTGGCCATGATTTGATGAATGTGTTGGCATTTTAAGGACGAGCTTGTTTCAAGGGTAAATTAATTCAATTTGAGGTCATGATTTTAAAACGTTCATTTAGATTCCAGAGAAAATACTCAAAATTTAACTCCAGTCAAATTAAGATGTGAGCACAATTTCTTACTCTGACCTCAAGTCATGCTCTAGGGGGTCTGATAAGTTGAAAGATGAGGTGCTCATTAGTTTTCTCGGTATCTGTAGAAAAGTCAAGGAACAATCAAAGCGATCACTAATGATCCCGTAGAAATTACTTTCCAGAGGCCAGGTTTTTTACAGAATTTGGCTTGAAGCATTGTGTAATGAACTCAACTATTCGGGCTCCAGCGCCGTGTCCTCCCACTTCTGACCCTTGCATTGGCAACGACGGATGTTGGGGAGCGCATGTACCATGCGCAAAGCTCTCTGGCCGATCAAACTCTAGTTGCATTATTTGAGTTCACTTCTCTCTGGCCCCTGTGCCAGTTATAAGTATTATTTGCCTGCTTTGGCTTGTTCTGATACTCTGCTGTTCAGTATTGTTAATTATTAATATGACTTGTTGGTACCTGGCTTGTTCGACCTACTCTTCCAATTTTTCGCAGCACTGCAAACCCACTTTGTCTGAACTCCACTACCTGACCCCTGGTTTGTTTAACTGTTCCTGTTTACTCCACGATACCGCAACCTAAACCCTGGCTTGTTTGTCTACATTCCTGTCGGCTCCATGGTACCACATCCCGATTCTGCCTTACCTCCGTTACCATTCTTGGCTAGCCTGACTAATAATATCCCCAGCTCTTCGTACTACCCTTACAATTCTTACATTGACTTTTTGCTGTCGTAGTTTCAGGCCATAGATGCGATATATATCCCTTTGTACTCTGGTTCCACCTACGCTAGATGTTATCCAGGCGGTCAAACACTGGACTAGCTTAAAGGCTTTGTAGACCTTTGGTGACATTTTTTTTAATGTAATGTGTGTATTTTTGCACAATAAGAATTTTTCTTATAAAGTTTATTCAAAATGTGTACAGTTTTAGTGCTAAAACTTCTATGTATCCACGTTACGTGGAGGCTGCATAACGTCCATGTAATTCATATCTTTTAGTGAGCTGGACTGACGGCTCAGCTGACAGCGGCTCCCGTGTACCTCTAAGACCACATCTGCTCCTAATACCGATCACATCTGTAAAGGATCTGCCAGGCACAACTTCTGTGTATACGCCCATAGGTAATCAGTCTGCACCTGAGTCTATGTCTCTGAGACTGACTCCATCTTCCACCACTCAGGATGGCAGGCTTAGGAGTGGGAAAGCCTATCGCAGCCTGGCCAGACGGAGCTAGCTCCCGCCCTCTGTCTATTTATACCTGCCTTTCCTGTTCCTCCTTTTCTTGTGATTCTTCTCGTGTGGTTTCCTGGCTACAGCTTCTAACTATTTGATCCTGCTCCATACTGACCCTGGCTTACTGACCCTGGCTTACTGACTATTCTCCTGCTCTGCGTTTGGTACCTCGTTCACTCCTGGTTTGACTCGGCTCGTTCACCACTCTGGTTGCTCACGGTGTTGCCGTGGGCAACTGCCCCATTTCCCTTAGCTTTGTGTACCCTTGTCTGTTTGTCTCGTGCACTTACTGAGCGTAGGGACCGCCACCCAGTTGTACCCCGTCGCCTAGGGCGGGTCGTTGCAAGTAGGCAGGGACAGAGTGGCGGGGTAGATTAGGGCTCACTTGTCCGTTTCCCTACCCCCATCATTACAACATCTAAGTTGATTAACAAAGAAGTTGCAGTGCTAAAACGGTACAACATTTTTAATAAACATATATTACAAAAATGCAAACTTTACATAACAAGAATGGCATTAAAGGTTTTGATAGCCTTTAAGGCACTAGAGTCTTGTGGCCATCTAAGTATTTCGACCCACACCGCACTTGTGGGAAAGTCGTTCCTAGGGGTGAATTGTGATGTCCGGGTTGTTTTTTCTCTTGGTATTGCAGGGACCAGACCATTACACATTGATTTAATATTTGTACCATTTTGATCTTCTTGCTCATGCATTCATATATGGATGCATGGACATGTGCATTTGTCTCAATGTCAATAAGTATACTAAAGCACTGTCAGATGCTTAGCATTTTGAGTATATTGAAGCTCAACCGTATGAACTGTTCTGGAATAGCTTTGTACCCTTCAGCAGACAATTTTGCATGCATGACTGGTATAAATTTGGGACCTTCTTCCATTCATATAGTGATATAGACACTGCTAGCATACTGTGGATTCTCTGTGATCTTTTCAATATCATAATGTGAGTAATAAATGTGTGTTATTCGGATTTGATGAAAGCCCCGAGAGAACATAAGAGGATGGGACCAAAAACTTCTCTCTTGCCTCAGGTCTGTTTTTTCATGATCCGGAACTAGACAATTTGCAGGAATGCTCTGCATGGCGCCAGAAAAATGTAAAGTTGTCTACTATTACATTTTAAAGTTTAAACTTACCTCTGAATTGATTTTTTTTTTAGGCTTTGCTAATGAGGAGCTTTAGAATGATGCAAAGGATTATGGTTGCTGATTAGATATTCTTAGAAGACCTAGAAGAAAAGGTCAAGCCAATTTTGGAGACAGGTTTGGGCAGGCAGTAGTGGTTCAGAGTCAAGACAAGCAAAAGGTCATCACTATGGTTATAGAAGCCAAAGGTCATCACTATGTTTAGAGCAGCCAAAGGTCATCACTATAGTTGTAGAAGGCAAAGGTCATCACTATGTTTAGAGAAGCCAAAGGTCATCGCTATGGTTGTAGAAGGCAAAGTTCATCACTATGGTTATAGAAGCCAAAGGTCATCACTATGTTTAGAGCAGCCAAAGGTCATCGCTATGTTTAGAGCAGCCAAAGTTCATCACTATGGTTGTAGAAGGCAAAGGTCATCACTATGGTTATAGAAGCCAAAGGTCATCACTATGTTTAGAGCAGCCAAAGGTCATCACTATGGTTGTAGAAGGCAAAGGTCATCACTATGGTTATAGAAGCCAAAGGTCATCACTATGTTTAGAGCAGCTAGAGGTCATCACTATGGTTGTAGAAGGCAAAGGTCATCACTATGGTAATAGAAGGCAAAGGTCATCACTATGGTTAGAGCAGCCAAAGGTGATTATTATGGTTACAAAAGCCAAAGGTCATGCATTCGGTTAGAGCAGCCAAAGGTCATCACTATGGTTATAGAAGTCAAAGGTGAATATGATAGTTACAAATGCCAAAGGTCATTACTATAGTTAGAGCAGCAAAAGGTCATCACGATGGATATAGAAGCCAAAGGTCATCACTATGGTTATACAAGCCAAAGGTCATCACTATGGTTATAGAAGCCAAAGGTCATCACTATGATTAGAGAAGCCAAAGGTCATCACTATGTTTAGAACAGCCAAAGGTTATCACTATGGTTGTAGAAGGCAAAGGTCATCACTATGTTTAGAGCACCCAAAGGTCATCACTATGTTTAGAGCAGCCAAAGGTCATCACTATGGTTGTAGAAGGCAAAGGTCATCACTATGGTTATAGAAGCCAAAGGTCATCACTATGTTTAGAGCAGCCAAAGGTCATCACTATGGTTGTAGAAGGCAAAGGTCATCACTATGGTTAGAGCAGCCAAAGGTGATTATTATGGTTACAAAAGCCAAAGGTCATGCATACGGTTAGAGTAGCCAAAGGTCATCACTATGTTTATAGAAGTCAAAGGTGATTATGATGGTTACAAAAGCCAAAGGTCATTACTATATTTAGAGCAGCAAAAGGTCATCACGATGGATATAGAAGCCAAAGGTCATCACTATGGTTATATAAGCCAAAGGTCATCACTATGGTTATAGAAGCCAAAGGTCATCACTATGGTTATATAAGCCAAAGGTCATCACTATGGTTATAGAAGCCAAAGGTCATCACTATGGTTAGAGCAGCCAAAAGTCATCATTAGGGTTATAGAAGCCAACAGTCATGCATATGGTTATAGAAGCCAAAGGTCACCACTACATTTCGAGAAGCAAAAGGACATCACTGTGGTTATAGAAGCCAAAGGTCATGCCTACGGTTGTAAAGGCCTGTAAAAGACAAAACTCATCACTATGACTAAAGAAGCCAAAGGTCATCACTATGGTTAGGAGCTTATGGCCAAATGGCAAGTTAGGTTAGGAACCAGAAACTATGAGGCTCCCAATATTGATATGTATATATACACTACCGTTCAAAAGTTTAGGGTCACTTAGAAATTTCCTTATTTTTGAAAGAAAAGCACAGTTTTTTTCAATGAAGATAACATTAAATTAATCAGAAATACACTCTATACATTGTTAATGTGCTAAATGACTATTCTAGCTGCAAACGTCTGGTTTTTAATGCAATATCTACATAGGTGTATAGAGGCCCATTTCCAGCAACCATCACTCCAGTGTTCTAATGGTACATTGTGTTTGCTAACAGTGTTAGAAGGCTAATGGATGATTAGAAAACACTTTAAAACCCTTGTGCAATTATGTTAGCACCACTGTAAACAGTTTTGCTGTTTAGAGGAGCTATAAAACTGACCTTCCTTTGAGCTAGTTGAGAATCTGGAGCATTACATTTGTGGGTTCGATTAAACTCTCAAAATGGCTAGAAAAAGAGAGCTTTCATGTGAAACTTGACAGTCTATTCTTGTTCTTAGAAATGAAGGCTATTCCATGCGAGAAATTGCCAAGAAACTGAAGATTTCCTACAACAGTGTGTACTACTCCCTTCAGAGGACAGCACACACAGGCTCTAACCAGAGTAGAAAGAGAAGTGGGAGGCCCCGCTGCACAACTGAGCAACAAGACAAGTACATTAGAGTCTCTAGTTTGAGAAATAGACGCCTCACAGGTCCTCAACTGGCAGCTTCATTAAATAGTACCCGCAAAACGCCAGTGTTAATGTCTACAGTGAAGAGGCGACTCCGGGATGCTGGCCTCCAGGGCAGAGTAGCAAAGAAAAAGCCATATCTGAGACTGGCTAATAAAAGGAAAATATTAATATGGGCAAAAGCATACAGACATTGGACAGAGGAAGATTGGAAAAAAGTGTTATGGACAGACGAATCGAAGTTTGAGGTGTTTGGATCACACAGAAGAACATTTGTGAGACGCAGAACAACTGAAAAGATGCTGGAAGAGTGCCTGACGCCATCTGTCAAGTATGGTGTAGGTAATGTGATGGTCTGGGGTTGCTTTGGTGCTGGTAAAGTGGGAGATTTATACAAGGTAAAAGGGATTTTGAATAAGGAAGACTATCACTCCATTTTGCAACGCCATGCCATACCCTGTGGACAGCGCTTGATTGGAGCCAATTTCATCCTACAACAGGACAAACTATGCAAGAACTATTTAGGGAAGAAGCCGGCAGCTGGTATTCTGTCTGTAATGGAGTGGCCAGCGCAGTCACCAGATCTCAACCCCATAGAGCTGTTGTGGGAGCAGCTTGACCGTATGGTACGCAAGAAGTGCCCATCAAGCCAATACAACTTGTGGGAGGGCCTTCTGGAAGCATGGGGTGAAATTTCTCCCGATTACCTCAGCAAATTAACAGCTAGAATGCCAAAGGTCTGCAATGCTGGAATTGCTGCAAATGGAGCATTCTTTGACGAAAGCAAAGTTTGAAGGAGAAAATTATTATTTCAAATAAAAATCATTATTTCTAACCTTGTCAGTCTTGACTATATTTTCTAGTCATTTTGCAACTCATTTGATAAATATAATTGTGAGTTTTCATGGAAAACACAAAATTGTCTGGGTGACCCCAAACTTTTGAACGGTAGTGTGTATATATATATATATATATATATATATATATATATATATACATATATATATATATTTATTTCTCAATATTGGGTGCCTCATAGTTTCCGGTTCCTAACCCAATTTTAGAAGTGGTAATGCAAAGTTATACTAAAATAAAGTGTTAAAACAGGTTCCCATTTATAGAGGCAGGACTGCAGTTACAATTTGGACTGACAGTAGAACATACATAGTGGTGCTATATTGCACACATAAAAAGTATTCTGTACCATACACATAAATAGTACCGCTACACCAGACCCCACAATAAATTGAGACCCTGAACCAGACGCCAAAATAAATCCAGACCTCAGATCAGACCACCCCTAATTTAATCAGGCCCAATACCAGACCCCAAAATAAATTCAGACACAGGCCCTTTAAATTATTCAGAGCCCAGACCAGACCCCCTAAATAAACTTAGAGCCCAGACCAGACCTCTAAATTAATCAGACTCCAGCCCGCCAAATAATCAGAACCTAGACCGAAACCTTATATAAACTCAGACCCCAGACCAGACAAAAATAGAAAAAAGCACTGGGAGCGAGGCTGGTAAATATTAGTGACCATTATCTCGTGGAATAATCCAAAAGATAATGGACGATTATATTGTTTTTATGTAGAGGGGGGCTTACTCAATATACTGCGCAAGTGCCCCGGTAGCCCTCCCTAGCTACACCCCTGTCTTTTTATTTCTGGTATTTTCCTGTCATTATTATTAAAACCTCCATGGAAGCAGATTTCCCTCAAACTGCGAGATCGAATTTTAATAAACAAGGGTTTTTGCGCAATATTTTTTCCTCTCACTTGAAGTGGACAAGTAGAAGCCGGCGTAATAATTATCCCTGTCAGATGCAAGTGTGAAATGTTCATCACAGTGCTGGCCGGTCTTTTTTTGCAGGAGAAATGAGTAATAATTAGTTATTTTCCAGAAGAAGTAATCCTACAGTATTGGATTCTAGCTTGCTGTTTCAGCCCTGACGGTGAGACGTGCCCTGAACTGTTGAAACATCCAAATAAAGTGTTCTGCGCTCATATTTATTCTGTCATTGATGCTTTTATCCCTTTGGTCATTAATGAGAACAATTTTCTCATGTCTCTGTGATTTTCCATTGCTGTGATAACAGCCTTTCTGTATCATTCTGCCTTCCTGACTCATGCTGATATCTTAATAAAATACCCACAAGATAAGTAATAAGTGGACCATTACACAAAACCACCGCAAATGAAAAATTCCAGGTCTGTGAGGTGCAACAAAGACAAGAGAGACAACCGTATGTATCTTATCCACAGGCCAACCCTGCTGCTCGAGGACTCACGCAGTCATCCCTCCGACAAAGAGCGGGCTTCACTCCGTAAATCTGTGAAAGCGGAAGGCTGGATTAAAATTCATGAATCTGTGGACCAGGATTGATAGCTCTGCTCTGTGTACTGTTGTAAATATGTCTACAGTTCAGCAGCACCATGATATTTAATTCCTAGCTGAAAAGTATTGCTAAGCACAGTCAGAGACGCACATTAAAACATAGTGTCCCTTTATTGAATTTAAAAATTCATCCTGATCCATCTAAACCTGCTCCGCAGTATCTTGACTACAGCATATAAGCTTTTTAGAGAGGACCTTTTAAATCTCCTGACATGTCTATTTTAGTAAATAATGGTATTCCCCATGAAATAACAATTTCAGAAACATATTTTCTTAGAGCTCTACATTGTGCCGTTCCTCTGTTATTCCTCCTAAATTATGAATGAATAAATTGACAACTGGGTGTTACCAGTTGGGGGTGTGTCCTTACACAGACTGACACTGGCCAATCAGTGCTGACAGAGTGAGGCTGTAGGGACACGCTCCTTTGACAACGGGAAGGGTAACACCCAGTTGTCATTTTATTCATAAATTTCAAGGAAGAATCACAGAGGAACGACACAACACAGAGTTCTAAGAAAATCCAAAAAAGAGAACGTGAAGCAGCACTCAAATAAAGTGAATTTATTCATCCAACATGGAACTGATTCACTTTATTTGAGTGCTGCTTCACGTTCTCTGTTTTGGATATCCAACACATAAGGAGAGGTCACTCCTTTATTTTTGAAGCCCTGCACCAGCCTAGTCAGGCAATTGTTTCCAGTGCTGCTCCAATCCGTAACTTTTTCTAGAGTTCTAAGAAAATATGTTCCAGAATTAGTATTTCTTAGGGAATACAAGTATTTACTAAAATAAATATATCAGGAGAGATGACAGGTCCACAGTCATGAAGAAAGACTCACCTAGAGTAGAAGATGTTTGAATTGGGCACACAAGTTCCAGCGGCGTTGCTATAGGGCATGCAGAGGAAATAGTTCCACCAGGGTCCTGGTGGCAATGGGGGCCCAAAGGCGTTCAGATCTGATTTAACCTCTATACATCATCTGTATATATACTGTAGGTTGTCGAAGCTCCGTGATGCTAGGACGTATATATATATTTGTGTGCTGTGTATGTATATGTGGACATAGACCAATGACACTTCTGACATATCTCAGTGACATGTAAGAAAATGTCTAAAGATGAACCATCCTTGAAACATGATCTACTGTGGCACTTGAGGACAGGAACTGGTAGCTCCAATAGACCATTGCCAAGAGTATACCAGTAGGGCATGTTCACACGGCGCTAAAAAAATCTACTTGTAAACGTGTCAAATACGCTAACCTTTCTTGTGAAGCGCCTTCTAAAATACAGGCGTTTTTGACACGTTTTCCACATGCTTTTTGACGTGTTTTGTGCGTTCTTTTGGCACGCAGTTAGGACTCCCATTGACTAGGGGAACATTTGGCACAATTTCGGTGCGATTTACGTGTCAAAGAATTGACCTAACACTTTTTACACAACTCGTTTTTGTAAGATACGCTTGCGTAAAAAAAAACACGTTTACGTACTAACTGCACGTTTTCCCATTGATTTGAATAGGACGCTCTTTTGACGCGTATTTCGACGCATTAAAACGCGCCAAGATACATGTGAAATAGACGCCGTGTGAACAGGGCTATACTGTAAATGGTTTTGCATTGGGACCCAGGACTCCAGGACTTTCGTGACTGGAGTTGAGAAACACTGAACTACACAACCCAAAGTACAGTATAAATTGCACCTTGACGAATGGAAAGTTCCATAAACTGGCAGCATGATTTTGGTCTAGTACTATGGACTGAAGGTTTTCAACATCTTATCGTTATAATCTCATGATTACCATTATAAAAAGCTGATGTGTCATTCTCTTATTGCAGGGAAAATGGTGTGATGACCCCAAAAAATTGTTATGGTCAGGTCTCAAGACAGTAGTATGGACCCATTATGTTACTATTAAATTTGGCTAGAGCTTAATCGGGGGGCGTAGTCTAAGGGATTTTTCAATCTTTACCTTAAAACACCCATCATGGGGGTATGGTCTTGCGCAGGGAATTCTAAAATTGCGTCTCCGGAGTAGTCTTTAATATCAACTGCTGATGGCCTGCAGATTGCATTTCCAAAGCGAAGTACCAGAGCCAATAAACATATTGTGGTCGTACAAGTCTGAGGTCAGGATAGGCAGCGATCCAAATGCACAGTAGCAAATAACAAACACTTTCATAAATAGACAGATTACAAAGAACCGTGTTGCACAAGCAAGTTGTGGCAGTTCTGAGCAGATGTAACTGGTTGACGACGCATGTTGTGTATGTTCATCATGAGCGGCAGGGCGTTGGCAGCAAGTGTGCCCATGCAGTCAACAGCGGGGCAATGGCTGTAATACACATCTGCAACCCCGCTCTAGCGGCAGAGATCAGAGGAACCTGTGATCTCTACGGTTAGCCCTTAGAATTTTGCGATCAATGTTGATCGCGGCATTCAATGGGACATCCCCCTTTGATTGCGCCACAGGGAATCCCTGTGATGTAATTCAGGCTCATACCTTGTATGGGCAGACAGCCGAAGGTCCAGGGCTGTCTGACCATATTTCATTTTATTAGGGCATACTGATAGTACACAGGCTAATATACTGGCACATAGATATTTGAAAATGAATTATAGGTAAAAAAAATAAAGATGAAAATCAAAAATCTCCCAATGGGATAAAAAAAATAAATTTAAATTAATAAAAAAAAGTAATGTTAAACACAAACATTCAGCAAAAAAATACACACAAATGCTTATTTTTTTTTTACAATAAATAAACTTTATTAAGTATAAAATATAAGTTCCAAAACATAATATTTGGTGGGGTTTTCTAGACTCTTTTTTTTTTTTTTTTTATATCTAGGATTTTAATTCATGAAGAATAGGAGGGCTCTCTCAATACATATTATAAAAAAATATGCCCGTCCTCCCTATGGCGCCCACTAACCTGTCTACCACTGCATGAAAAAATTGCAGCAGCGCTCAGGTTTGTACATGCCCCCTTCTCTCACTCTCCGTGCATTGTACCAGACGCTGGTACATCTTTCACAGAAAGATTATCCCCACTGCAGCATATCCCCACTATGTCACTAATATTTTCAGAACACGTTTTGGAAAAGCCCTCTAATTCTTCATATATAAGAGAGCAGGATAAAAAAAATCCAAATCTCCATCAGTTTACTAGAGCTGAGAGCAGCTACAAAGAAAATCTGTGATAAAGGAGGGCCCAGCACATCCATGCATTTCACGAACAGTCCATCGATTTCAATGGGTATTACGCAATGCTTCTTTTCCCCTGCGGGGGAGCTGCAGGAAAATGAAACACGCTCCTGGTTCCCCCAAAGATTACAGCTGAATGCTGTCAGTCCCAGTAGTGGCGCAGTGACCCTGAGATCAGCTTATTGTCGGGGGACCCGTGTTACAAATACAGATTTCTTAGGTGGACATGACCTTTAAGTTAGTGAAGGATGCTTTTGTGGTGATGCTTTTAAGGAACTCACTGAGCTGTATCTAATAAACAATTTCTGGTGTCCTCACTAAGGACTTCCCAAATGACCTATGGTGAGGGTGAAACAAACGTTTGTAGAAACATCAGACTACCAAGAGAGCAGTGTACAATATGTGGTAAAGGAAGAAACATTTGAGCCCTAACTAGTACAATAACATGACTTCTTCGCTCATGTTTTTTTTTTTATTGAAATAGTTTGAGCTTAACAGCAGTTATTATCATGTGAATCTTCGAGAAATAATAATTGGAAATACCGGACAGATTTATCTACAGTGTCTTTCTACAGCATTGACTGCCATCCAATGATCTCCCATTGTGCATAATTATACATAGCTATGCACAGTAATTTGAATGAAAATGTCAAAGCTTAAAGTAAATGCTGTTGTTTATAAAGCAATGAACCAAAAACTCAAAGAAACAAACTACTAAAAAAAACAAGAAAATGCTTAATTGTACAAATACTCACATTCTACACTACTGAATGCCACGGGGGAAACTTACATGCTAGGGGATACCTGAGGATTACAATTTAAAATTTGACACAGAGTTATAAATGGACCTTGGAGTCTGAGGTTCCTACACCAGTACTATTGACACATGGTAGGTTCGGAACCCTAATACAGATTTTGCATTGGGATAGGGATAATCATAACCCCACACTTTCACTCCATAGACCTGACACTCACTTACAATCTCCAACTCCCCTAGCCTATTCCTAAATTACTGCTGCTGCAGGAAAAAAATCTGGAAAGCCTCAAATAGGCATGTGAATGTAGACTCATTCATATTCAATGCTCTTCCTTCTGTAAGTACAAACAGGAAGTTGCAACCATAGTCAGCCATTTTAAAAGCTACGGAGATTAATCTTTGGTCACCCAGTCACCAAGCCCAAATACTCTTCTATGCTTTCTATTCCCTTATTTCCATCTTCTCCTTCCGTGTGTTGATATATGAAGGGAAGACACTCCTACACAATGCCCACATAATATCCTTTACATACCTTTCAAACTCCTCCATGTATTTAAATGTAGGGCACAGCCTGGGCAAAACAGCTATACATGCAATTTTTATGGATAGTTGGGTCTTTAAAAGGGAAGAACATATGACCAATTAGGGTAGGTGGAAGCAATGGTGAGGGGTTCTCCTGATTACGACCCACTCTAATAGTCAGGATAGAGGTACCAGAGGCAATGAACATATCGTGGCCGTACAAGCCTGAGGTCAGGGCAGACATCAATCCAAATGCACAATAGCGAACAACCATGTATTTCCACATGAAGGCAACAGAGAGGAGTCCATCATATCAGAATCCCCTCTACTAAACGGAATTAAGAGCTGCTGGTGTTGATGCATTACATATGGCGGCAATAGAGAAAGGTCTGCCTAATGAGAACCCACTCTGTTAACCATAATAGAGAACCCTTGGTGTCCTTGTATTTCTTGTGGAGGCAAAATAGAGGAGTCCACCTGAACAGAACCCCTTCCATTATCCAGAATATAGAACTTCTGTAGTCCATGTTTTACATAGAGGCCCATTGATTAAGATGGGCGCCATGTTTTACAACACTGTATTTCTCACTGTTGCCAGGGACCAAATTAAGAGTTGAAGAAAGGATCAATTTGAGAGTCGTAGCCAGAACTTCCTACCCCCTGGGCCAAGATTCAGTATACAACCCTAGCCCTGTATCTAAATACCCTGGTCAAGGCAGTATTGGCTTATTGTTTCCTCACCCTGGCACCCAGCACCATGGGCACATGCCCCACCAGCTCCCCATAGCTACACCCTTGACCTTGATGTCCTTAAAATTATCCTGGACAATTCAACCTGTTTTTTTTGTTTCTAAAGACCAACATGCCAGGGTGAATACATATCAATTGTTCTTTCGTTTAACGTTTTTTTCCCTGACGGTTTTATGTCACCTAAACAGACAATTTTGATAAGCAAGAAGCTGCCTGTCAAGCAGTCATTTTTCAGATCACAACACCTTCAGCTTTGAAAACTACAACAGCCATCTGCAATGGTAAATGGCCTTGAGCCATTTTTCCAGCTTTGTTGTAAACAAGAATCGACAAAGCATGGGACGAGGCAAATTACATCTTTATTCAACGCTGTCCGCTGAACTCCGAGATACATCGCATGTCAAATATTTTAAAAAAATACATTGAAAAGCTGGTTTCTGTATAACACAGTTATGTAACTTGGTATTATATCCCTGTGAATAAATGACCTTCGAAAAATATTGCCTACCAACGAGTACTAAAGTATAAAAACCTAAACCCCTGCCCATCATTGAAGAAGCTAGGACTGCAATAGGAATGTATCAATTGCCAAGGGAGAAGGTCAAAGAAGTTCGAAACAGATGAACAAAATAATAGACTTTTATTAAATGAAGATAAATACTTGAAACCATTACTTGGAGTACGCGACCAACAATGGAAGACCACAAACAATCGGGCTGTAATAATAAATTGTATGCAACAATATGAATTAATCTCCCTTTTGTTCGCTATTTCCAGGAAGAGTGGGATGGAATTCACAAGGTCACTTTTAAAAAAAATTTTGTTGATTTTAACCCAATGACAAGAAATGAACTTTACTAAACAAATTAAATTGATATTGATGTTCTGTTAAACTCCACTTGAACTTGATAATAGGAATGGTACGCCAAGGCTTTTACCAGAATTTTGCTATCTTTCTCCAAGAAACAGCGCTACTCTTATCCATGATGTGTCTTTCATTGCAGCATTCACTTAAAGAGGCTCTGTCACCACATTATAAGTGGCCTATCTTGTACATCATGTGATCGGCGCTGTAATGTAAATTACAGCAGTGTTTTTTATTTAGAAAAATGATCATTTTTGACGGAGTTATGACCTATTTTAGATTTATGCTAATGAGTTTCTCAATGGACAACTGGGCGTGTTTTACTATATGACCAAGTGGGCGTTGTGGAGAGAAGTGTATGACGCTGACCAATCAGTGACCAATCCGTGTCATACACTTCTCTACCTTCATTTACACAGCAGATAGTGTTCTTACTAGTGTGCAGTCACATACTCACACACTAAAGTTACTGAAGAGTCTTGAGAGTTAATCGACATCACGTCCAACCAGGACGGGATGTCTATTCATCACTGCCGACACTTCTCTAACGTTTAGTGTGGGGGTTAATGACAGCAAGCGTGATTTACAGCGTGATCTCGCGAGTGTATGACGCTGATTGGTCACTGATTGGTCATACACTCCTCTGTACAACGCCCACTTGGTCAAAAAGTAAAGTTGTCCATTGAGAAACGCCCAGTTGTCCATTGAGAAACTCATTAGCATAAAGCTAATATAGGCCATAACTCCATCAAAAATGATCGTTTTTCTAAATAAAAAACACTGCTGTAATCTACATTACAGCGCCGATCACATCATGTACAAGATAGGCCACTTATAATGTGGTGACAGATCCTCTTTAAAGGAACAGTGTCACCAAAAATTTTTTTTTTATATCAGTTTTATGTTAGGGTTTTATTAAAAACGTTTATATTTATTTGTGTGTTTGTGTGTTACTTTTTTCTATTTTTACACTTTTTCTTCCCTATGGGGGCTGCCATTTTTTTTTCCATTTCTGTATGTGTCGATTAACGACACATACAGACATGGAATACGGCAGCTTCAGTCCCATAGGGAATGCGAACGGGGCCCGTTCCATCCACTATGGTGTACGCCGTGTGTGTGGGAACGGCGCATGCGCCGCTACCACACAGTCCAATTTGAAATACGCGCCGTCCGGCGCCATTTTCCTGTGGACCGGAAGTCGCGGCCGGACAGTAAGATTACTACTTCCGGTCGCGGCTTCCGGACTTGTGCACATGGAGCAGCGGCAGCAGACGGAGCGGACGGACCGGAGGGAGCGGCGGGGACTGGAGAAGGTAAGTGATTACTATGTATGTTCGTGTTTCAGTGTGTTTACTAGTGTATGTAAACCTACCACACTGTGTGTTAGCTCAAAAAAATGGCGACACACAGTGTAGGAGGTTAGACCGTTCAAACCCCTCGTTTCTCCCAGCACTAGCCAGGATAAAGGAGGGGGGGATTCTGAGAGCTCACTAGAGCGAGCGATTTTTTCCCAATTTTGCAGCATAAAGCAATGTGGTTTGGAAATTGCTCCATCTAGTGACCAGTGCTGGGAAATATTATAAATTGAATCCAATTTATAATATTTCCTGACTCGTGAAAAAAATAAAAAAAATTAGAACAATTTTTTAATCACCTACACACTAATTGTTTAACTAAAAAAAAACAAACATGTTTTGCTGGCAACACATTCCCTTTAAAGGGAAGGTCCACCTTTGCAACATTATTTTTTATTGCGCCAATGCATCTTAAATGAAAAACTTTGCGAACAGTCTTAAGTAAAACTATTTTAGGGTCTACTACTCCAATGTAGACTTATATTTCCATGGTAACAGACTACAAGCAAACTCTGTGTAGTCTGATCCTGTAATCATATTGCCATCTATCTGTCCCCTAAGGGCATGACCACACGTGGCGGATTTCCTCCGCAACTGTCCGCATCAATTCCGCACAGAATCTGCGTTGCAGATTCTGCTGCGGATCTGCACAAAATGTGCAGTAAATTGATGCGGACTAGCTGCTGCGGACTGCGGTAAAAGTACTTCCCTTCTTCCTATCAGTGCAGGATAGAGAGAAGGGACAGCACTTTCCCTTGTGAAAGTCAAAGAAATTCATACTTACCGCCCGTTGTCTTGGTGACGCGTCCCTCCTTCGGCATCCAGCCCGATCTCCCTGGATGACGCGGCAGTCCATGTGACCGCTGCAGCCTGTTATTAGCCTGTGATTGGCTGCAGCCGTCACTTAGACTGAAACGTCATCCTGGGAGGCCGGACTGGAGACAGAAGCAGGGAGTTCTCGGTAAGTATGAACTTCATTTTTTTTTACAGGTTGCTGTATATTGGGATCGGTAGTCACTGTCCCGGGTGCAGAAACAGTTACTGCCGATCGCTTAACTCTTTCAGCACCCTGGACAGTGACTATTTACTGACGTCTCCTAGCAACGCTCCCGTCATTACGGGAGCCCCATTGACTTCCTCAGTCTGGCTGTAGACCTAGAAATACATAGGTCCAGCCAGAATGAAGAAATGTCAAGTTAAAAAAGCAAGACGGATCCGCAGCACACATAACATGTGCATGACAGCTGCGGACTTCATTGCGGAAATTAGAATCTCCATTGAAGTCAATGGAGAAATTCCGCCATGAGTCCGCCACTGCTCCGCAACAGACAGAGCATGCTGCGGACACCAAATTCCGCTCCGCAGCCTATGCTCCGCAGCGGAATTTTACGCCTCGTCTAAACAAACACTGCTAAATTAAAGTGTAAGTCAATGGACAAACGGCTCCGCTGCGGATTAACGCTGCGGAGTGTCCGCAGCGGAATTTAAGTGAAATTCCGCCACGTGTGAACCCAGCCTAATAGGTTAGTCAGATGAATAAAAGTATGACTGCAGGATCAGACTACATGAGGTTTGTTTGATGTCTGTTACTATGGAAATATGTAGATCTGGAGCAGTAGAAACAACATTTTAGTAAATGTTTCATTAAGACTATTTGCTAAGTTGTTTCATGTTTATTGTTTAGTCCCCCCCAGTGCTCAATACATCTCATGGAGACAGGGGGGCATAATGACTGGTGAGCCAGGGAACTGAGGAGTCGTTTTAAGATTACACTAAATTATGTTCAATTTAATCATAAATTAAGGGTCTATCTCATAACTGCTGAGGTTAGAATAAAAAGTATGCATGTGCAGAGAAGCACAAACAAAATGTTTAACTCCATGATAAAGGAGTTATTTTAGTCTTATAGGGGTTGTCCTAGAATTGACAATTATCACCCATCCACAGGATAGGTAATAATTGTCTGATCACTGGTGGCCCCACTGATAATGAGGTCTCATACCCCCAGATCTTCCTCGCTGCACCCCTCGCAGTGAGGACATGCTTGGATAGGACAGCAGTGTAGCATGCGCCTGCTGCTCGATTCAATGTCTATTGGACTGACGGAAACAGCCGAGCAGCGTGCACGTTCGACCGCTGATCCATTCAAGCTCGACCTCAGTAGGAGAAACAGGTTGTTCGAGTACCCCGTTCTCACAATCGGTAGAGGTCTTATTGGTGGGACCCCCAGCGATCAGACAATAATCACCTATCCTGCGGATAGGTGATAATTGTTGATTCTGGGGATACCATTTTAAAGAAGAGCAGGAAAATAGAATATACGCAGAAAACTCCCAACCTGGTCTCATATAATTACAAGGAAATCCACAATCCAGTGCTGGTCCCTGGCATTTACCAGCCCTGTCCATAGCACTTGTCCATGGCACCTGGAATGTATGTCGCCAACCCTTCTAATCATTGTGTGGGGTTCACACCTCCTGTGAAGGTCAGGGTTTGATGGAACCCCAATGTTCTTATGTGTTTGACATATCCTACTGACAAGTTGTTTTTTTTGGGATAGTCCCTTTTATGTTGAAATGTATTAACAATAGGATATGTGGTTTGGGTAGACTACAGAGGGAGAAGCAAATATCAAAAAGGGCCCCAAATTATGATGGCAAGTTTTTGCAACCAAGACAGAATGGCTTGGTGTTTATTTCCCCCTCCACACCCTTTCCATGACCCACGGGCCAATCCCCGCACTTTTGTTTGCTAAAAAAATCGATTTACTCCAGAAAGTTCTGCACAGGTTCTCACTACTTGGTAGCAATGGGAGTGTAACCAACCAGGGCTGGGCCTCCTGTCTCCAGTAACCCCATAGCCACCCCATGGTTTGCCCCTATGGTGTATATGCCCTGGATTAAGATTAATTTCAATGTTAACAGCGCTTTATGATGTGGACATAAGGGATGAAACAATTCCGTGTTTGATTTGATGATATTATAGGGCCATACTTTATTCCGCCTGTGGTGGCGCTGCAGGGAAGTTGAACACTTTCTGCCTAGTTTCACCGCAGATTACAGGTTCCAGCAACAGGACGCTCATTGATCAGTTTGTCGTGGTAGGATTTTTTTTTTTAACACAAAGGGACTGTCCAAAGAGAATGACCCCGTTAACTTTACATTATGGACTTTCTTCCATTTATTGGGCAGGTATATATGTATATTCTGCAATGCCGATATGTAAAATTGACACGAATAGACATTAACTTTTCCTCTTCAAAGTCCATTTTTCATTCAGTACACGACGGGCATTTAGTGCATTTATTGCTTATTGCTCAACTCATTTTTTATCATTTGAAGGAATGAATTTACATTTGGCAGCTCTGTCAGCAGCCGCAGCATCATTTAACCGAATTTGGCACTTTCATCCAGCTCCGCTGAAGGAAAATAGATGACAGCATATCCATTTCTTCACCTTTTTACAGAAAATATTACAGATACCGTCGCTTTCAGCCATAAATAAACCATTACTTTAAATCTTTCAAAAATTAATTGAAAATGATTTCGCAAAAAAGGAGTTTTTTCCCCCCTTTAAACAGTGTGTCATGTGTGAATTACCAAGATAATGGGATATAAGAGACTAGGAAGATTAGGAAGCAAACTTAGTTAACTCCTTCCCGCCGCAGCCATTTTTCATTTTTTCCTCCACGCCTTTCAAAAGGTATAATTTTTGATTATTTTTCTATCAACATAGCCGCGTATGAGAGCATTTTCTTTTTTTAGGGCGAGTTTCAGTTTATAATGGCACCATTTAAGATACCATTTAAATTAATGGAAAAACTATAAAAATAATTTTGTTGGGGTGAAATGGAAAAAAAACAGCACTTGATAGTTTTTGGGGTTTTATTTTTATGGCGTTCACCGAGCAGTAAATGACATGTTAAATATATTCTGAGGGTCACTCACTATGATTCTGGCAATACCAAATTGATATAGTTTTTATAAACTTTTACTCGCTATATTCTGAGACCCATAACTTTTTGATTTTTTTCGGCAATGGAGCAGTGACAGGGATATTTTTTGCGGGGTGAGCTGCCGTTTTCTTTGGTTCTATTTTGTTACGACTTTTTTATCACTATTTCCTCCATTTTATTAAGTAGGTAAGGTGGCCAAACAATTCTGGGGTTTCTTTTACGGCGTTCCCTCTTTGGGTTAAATAATGTTGTATTGTTATTGTTCGGACGCGGCGATATCAATTATGTTTATTTTTAAATATTGAACTTTAGGGGAAAAATGCAAAAAGGGGTGTTTTTAACTTTTAATATTTATTTCCCTATATTACTAAAAACGTAATTTAACTAATTTTTTGTTAATTTTTTTTCACCCACTAGGGGAGTTGAACATGCTGTCGTTAGATCATTGGTACAATACACTGCAATACAGTGCTTATATATTGCAGTGCATTGTACTTTCAGCATCCTCCTATTAAACCCTTTCTATGGCAGGGTCTAATAGGAGGTAATAAACCTACAAGAAGCCTCAAAACAAGGTAGAACAGAAGGGAGGTCCCCAACAAACCTCAGAAACAACCTAAAAAGCACAAAAGCGCAGGGAACATAACACCCCAATAGAGTATAAGGATAAATCACTGTCATATATTGTAAAAAATATACATCTTTATTAATACATAACAATACAACGTATCACAGTAATAAATATAGTAGAATAAAGCGGATCATACATGGAGAGAAATAGCGATCAGGTATAAATTACAACATACCATGAGGGAAACAAAAGAAAACCAATCTCAAGAACGTCCCATACCTAACATGCCATGAATAAAAAAGTGTAACAAAACGCCAATTAGGCAATTAATGCAGGATGACTGTATGTGTCGAATTAATTCTACCTAATGCAGTACATGCATAGCAGACAACCGCTGAAAAAATGACAGCGCATATACAGGAAAGCTAATGCATGTCGCATCTAAAATATAGAAGGAACAACATACCTGTAGACATGATAAAGATAGGGGACGTGGAGAGATGGCACAAAAACGCCTCAATCGTATTAATAAAGATGTATATTTTTTAAAATATATGGCAGTGATTTATCCTAATACTCTATTGGGGTGTTATGTCCCCTGTGCTTTTGTGTATTCTAGGGTCTAATAGGAGGACCAAGATGGCAGACATTAGCACCTCACAATCATGTTGTGGGGGGCAGCAGGGGGGCAGAAGATATCCGCCTCTCTGTCTAACGCCTTAGATGCCATGGTTGCTTTTGACCGCAGCATCTAAGCAGTTAAATGGCTGGGATCAGAGTTATCTCTGATCCTGGTTGTTAGTACCGGATGTCAACTGTAACATACAGCTGACAGCCGCTCCTTACACCGCTTCCGACAATGACGTACATGGTCATCAGATGTCGGGAAGGGGTTAAAGCATGTTGGGGAGGCACAGTGACAATATACCAGGAATAAAAGCAGAGATAATGACGGACAGCTGTAAATTGGAATCGAGGGACGCTGATCTGTTGCCATTTGCGGAATGGATTATGCCCAAGTAGATGAAATAATCAAGAGCAATTCCCTCTGGCAGTAAGTAGATGAAGTCAAAGGCGTAACTTAAAGATCTTGGGCCCCAATGCAAAATCTTTAACAGTACACCCCATGACCATGCGGCATTTTTAATACTGGTGTCGTGTTATGTGGCAAAGGGTCCCCCCAGTTATAGGCCTGGCCAAGACTGCTACCGGTGCACTACCTATAGCTACGCCCCCAGACACAGCTATTTACTGTGAGATAAAATAACCCCATACACTATAGATAACATGTTAAAGAGGCTCTGTCACCAGATTTTGCAACCCCTATCTCCTATTGCAGCAGATCGGCGCTGCAATGTAGATAACAGTAACGTGTTTTTTTTAAAAAAACAAGCATTTTTGGCCAAGTTATGACCATTTTTATATTTATGTAAATGAGGCTTTCTAAAGTACAACTGGGCGTGTTTAAAGTTAAAGTACAACTGGGCGTGTATTGTGTGTGTACATCTGGGCGTTTTTACTTCTTTTACTAGCTGGGCGTTCTGACGAGAAGTATCATCCACTTCTCTTCGTTAACACCCAGCTTCTGGCAGTGCAGACACAGCGTGTTCTCGAGAGATCACGCTGTGACGTCACTCACTTCCTGCCCCAGGTCCTGCATCGTGTCGGCCACATCGGCACCAGAGTCTACAGTTGATTCTGCAGCAGCATCAGCGTTTGCAGGTAAGTAGCTACATCGACTTACCTGCAAACGCTGATGCTGCTGCAGAATCAACTGTAGCATCTGGTGCCGATGTGTCCTCACTCGTCCGACACGATGCAGGACCTGGGGCAGGAAGTGAGTAACGTCACAGCGTGATCTCTCGAGAACACGCTGTGTGTTTCTGCACTGCCAGAAGCTGGGCGTTGTGAAGAGAAGTGGATGATACTTCTATACACAACGCCCAGCTAGTAAAAGAAGTAAAAACGCCCCGATGTACGCACATAATACACTCCCAGTTGGACTTTTACTTTAAACACGCCCAGTTGTACTTTAGAAAGCCTCATTTGCATAAATATAAAAATGGTCATAACTTGGCCAAAAATGCTCGTTTAAAAAAAACCAAAAACGTTACTCTTATCTACATTGCAGCGCCGATCTGCTGCAATAGGAGATAGGGGTTGCAAAATCTGGTGACAGAGCCTCTTTAAGTGATAGGAAAATAACTTGCCATATACAGTAAGTCCCTTCTCCCTGCAAGTCCATTCAGTACAATGACAAACTCCCCTGCAGTCCTGTTTCGAAAGAGTCTGGTGGGTGGGGCTTAGTTATGCACTTTGCAGGGTGATTTAGTGGATGCATTACCAATTCAGATTTTATAGGCTTTACAGAGATATTGTAGCCTACATGGTGCTGAGAGGTTCCCTTTAAGAGAGAAAAAGATGGCTGCCAAGCCATATTACTATCATACCAGTTAATTTGCGCCACTTAATTGTCATTTATGTTAATTAACACACTTAACCCTTAGGCAGGTATCAATCATTGGGTAAAATTGGAGGCATTAACGGGTCACCATTACATTCTTGTATGGATTGTTCCAGAAACATTCCTAAAGTATTCTCTTGTAATCAGTTTAACCCAGAGCTCAATTTATCCATGGACTTTTTATTTTTCAAGTACTTTGAAGAGTAAAAAAACGCTAAGCTTGTGTTTTCTTTGTTGCTTGTTAATTAAATCTGTATCTTACATCACAATAAACATTTCCTCTGTAGATTTCTAAACTTTCATATTTCGCATTTAAATTAATTTTACATAATGAGACAATAGGTGTATGTAATTATTTGTATCCTACGGAAATTTTTACATGTCAACGGTTGTTGCTATAGAAACCTAAATGCTCTCTCCGAATTTTGTACCAAGCAATGATGGGTGTGTAGGTTCCTCTTGATGAACGATAGGTGTATACTCCTACAGCCACGCTTCTAATGCCCATTATGAATGATAAAAAAGGGTGTGGGGACTTGTGTGGCATCATTTCCTGCAACAGTCAGTGCCACTTGATTAGAACCATAGAGGTTCAGAAGTAGCAGTCACACCTCGACCTCGACCCTGGTGCCTGAAGGGGCCCAAACTCCCCTCTGCCACATAAAAGACACCAGTGTTATACATGGCAAGTGGTAAGTAGGGGGCACTGCTGCAGATTTTGCATCTATCTATCTATCTATCTATCTATCTATCTATCTATCTATCTATCTATCTATCTATCTATCTGTAGCGCCCAGGGACGCGGACCGTCGGAATTACTCATCCCCCCACGGCCGCAGCCATGGATCAGTGAGCACTAGACCGCATCTCCTCCTCAGGAGATGCCAGCGCTCATTTTCGCTCCTTTCGGCTGTGTCCCATAGGGTGTGCACATAAAAATAATTACCAATTAACCCATGACCACCCTGGACTACAAGAAGGCCCTGCCCCTTCCCTCATTGCCTGAGCATTGTTGTGTTTACCCATGTTAGTCTTGCAAATGGTCCCTTAGTGTTAGCCTGTTCCCAGTTTTCCCGTACCTACTACATGTATCCTGTATCCCTTGCTACCGATGTTCCTGTGCCTTAGAAGTTGGAGTCGTGTTGTGCCTCCGGTCACACCTGCTGTGTCACACCACGCCTGGTGTCATCTGCCACGCTTTGCATCATCTGCCATCTGAAGTACCATCTGTGCCTAGCCACTGCGACTGTCTGGACTATTCAGGTACCCTTGTGCTGGACTTTCTATCTATCCAATGGCGGATTATCATTGGGCGTGGCCGCCCAAAGTACATTGTAGTTTTGTGAATCGCGACAAAAACCGTGACAAAACTGCATTGTGTATGTCCTGCAAAAGGACCTTTAGACATAAGGTCACATGATCTTATCTCTGAAGTTCTTACTACTGCTTAGAGACCTGCTGTTATGGCAGGAAGGAGGTGAAGGGAACAAGTGAGCCCTAATCTACCCACCGCCCTGTCCCTGCCTACTTGCAACAACCCGTCCTAGGCGACGGGGTACAACTTGGCGGCGGTCCCTACGCTGACTAAGTGCAAGGGGATACAAACAGGGAACACGCAAGGGAAGGGGCAGTAGCCCACGGAACACTGTGAGGGAACGGAGTGGTGAACGAGCCAGTCAGGATCAGGATGTAGTGAAGTATACAAACGCAGAGCATGGAGCAGGAAGCAAGCCAGGGGCAGAGCGAAGCAGGATAAGCGGGAACTGAAGCAAGGCAGAAGCACGGCAGAAGCAGGCTGGAGCAAGGCAGCAGTGGGGCCAGGAATCCAAGAAGAATAACAAGCAATGAGGAAGAGAAAACGGCAGGTATAAATGGACAGGGGGCGGAGCTAACTCCGACTGACCAGGCCGCGATAGGCTCTCCCACTCCTGAGCCTGCCACCCTGATTGGTGGGAGCCGGTGTCAGTCTAAGAGGTCTGGCCTCAGGTGTCGACTGATTAATCCTGGGAGTATCCACAGACGTAGTGCCTGGAAGATCCTTTACAGTACTCCCCCTTTTATGAGGGGCCAACGGAACCTTACTAAGAGGACCCGGTTTAGTGGGGAAGAGAAGGTGGAACCTCCTGACCAATACCCCAGCGTGAACATCTCGAGCAGGTACCCAAGTCCTCTCCTCCGGCCCGTATCCTCTCCAATGGACCAGGTACTGGAGGGAGCCCTGGATCATCCTACTGTCCACAATCTTGGCCACCTCGAATTCCACCCCCTCAGGGGTGAGAACGGGAACAGGAGGTTTCCTCGAGGGGGACCAGGATGGGGAGCAGCGTTTAAGGAGGGAGGCATGAAAGACGTCGTGTATGCGAAAGGATGGGGGCAGCTCCAGACGGAAGGATACAGGGTTGAGGACTTCAATGACCTTATAAGGCCCAATAAATCGGGGAGCAAACTTCCTGGACGGGACCTTAAGGCGCAAGTTCCTAGACGACAACCACACCAGATCCCCGACGACAAACCGGGAGTTAGCAGAACGTCTTCTATCAGCCTGAATCTTTTGTACGCTCTGGGACGCCTCTAGGTTCTTCTGAACAGTTCCCGATGAATGTCCTCTACCTCGGGATTATTGGAACAACCAGGAGAAACGGAGGAGAACCTTGGATTAAACCCGAAATTACAGAAAAACGGGGAGACCCCTGACGAGTTACTGACCCGGTTATTCAGGGAAAATTCGGCGAGGGGAAGGAATGAGACCCAATCAAATTGACAGTCAGAGATGAAACACCTTAAATATTGTTCCAGGGATTGATTAGTCCTTTCCGTTTGGCCATTAGTTTCGGGATGGAAGGCGGAGGAGAAGGACAGATTAATCTCCAACTTTTTACAAAAAGCTCTCCAAAAGAAGGAAACAAATTGTACCCCTCTGTCAGAAACGATATTGACTGGGGCCCCATGGAGACGCAAAATGTGTTTAACAAACAAAGAAGCTAACGTCTTGGCGTTAGGTAGTTTCTTAAGGGGCACAAAGTGGCACATCTTGGTGAAGCGGTCTACTACCACCCACACCACCGACTTGCCCTGAGATGGAGGCAAATCGGTGATAAAATCCATGGAGATATGGGTCCAAGGTCTCTGGGGAATGGGCAAAGAACGTAGTAAGCCCGCAGGTCGGGACCTAGGGGTCTTGGACCTAGCACAAACCTCACAAGCGGCGACGTAAGCCCTAACGTCTTTAGGCAACCCAGGCCACCAATAGTTTCTGGTAATGAGGTGTTTGGTACCCAAGATGCCAGGATGACCAGATAGTGCAGAGTCATGGTTTTCCCTGAGTACCCTTAGCCGGTATTGCAGGGGGACAAACAGCTTGTCCCCAGGGAGGTTCCCGGGAGCTGAACCTTGATCAGCCGCAATGTCAGAGGCTAAATCAGAATCAGTGGCAGAAACGATTATACCAGGGGGTAAAATACAAGCAGGATCCTCCTCAGAAGGAGGATTGGCCATGAAACTACGTGACAGTGCATCAGCCTTAATATTTTTGGACCCAGCCCTATAGGTAACCAAGAAGTTAAATCTGGTAAAGAATAGCGCCCATCGAGCTTGTCTAGGATTAAGCCTCCGGGCAGATTCTAGGAAAACTAGATTCTTGTTTCAGTAAGGACCGTTACCTGGTGTCTGGCCCCCTCCAGGAAGTGACGCCACTCTTCAAAAGCCCATTTAATGGCTAAAAGTTCGCGGTTGCCAATATCATAGTTACTCTCTGTGGGCGAAAACTTCCTAGAGAAGTAAGCACAGGGGCGGAGATGGGTGAGGGAGCTGGTACCCTGGGACAAGACGGCCCCCACTCCCACCTCGGACGCGTCAACCTCCACAATAAATGGCTCCCTTTGGTTGGGCTGAACCAGCACGGGGGCCGAGATAAAGCACTTCTTGAGGGTCTCAAAAGCCTGGACGGCCTCAGGAGGCCAGTGGAGGACATCAGCACCCTTGCGAGTGAGGTCCGTAAGAGGCTTAGCGACGACCGAGAAGTTGGCAATAAATCTCCTGTAATAGTTAGTGAACCCCAAAAAACACTGTAGCGCCTTCAGGGAGGCAGGTTGGACCCATTCCGCCACAGCCCGAACCTTGGCAGGGTCCATGCGGAATTCATGAGGAGTGAGGATTTGACCCAAAAATGGTATCTCCTGTACCCCAAACACACATTTTTCGGTTTTCGCAAACAGATTATTTTCCCGGAGGACCTGGAGGACCTTCCTGACATGCTCCACGTGGGAGGACCAGTCCTTGGAAAACACCAGTATGTCATCAAGGTACACTACAAGAAAATTTCCCAGGTAATCTCTCAGAATTTTATTAATAAAATTCTGGAAGACGGCAGGGGCATTACACAACCCAAAGGGCATGACCAGGTATTCGAAATGACCTTCGGGCGTGTTGAACGCAGTCTTCCACTCATCCCCCTCTTTGATGCGGATAAGGTTATATGCCCCCCGTAGATCGAACTTAGAGAACCATTGGGCCCCCTGAACCTGATTAAAAAGATCCAGAATCAAAAGAAGGGGATACTGGTTCCTTACTGTGACCTTATTCAAGTTCCAATAGTCAATGCACGGCCTAAGACCACCATCCTTCTTCCCCACGAAGAAGAAGCCAGCACCTACAGGAGAAGTCGAGGGGCGAATGAAACCCTTGGCCAGGCATTCTTGGATGTACTCCCTCATAGCTTCACGTTCAGGACATGAAAGATTAAATATCCTACCCTTAGGAAGCTTAGCACCAGGTACCAAATCGATGGCGCAATCGTAATCTCTATGAGGGGGCAACACCTCGGAGGCCTCCTTAGAAAACACATCAGCGAAGTCCTGAACAAACTCAGGTAGCGTGTTTACCTCCTCACGGGGAGAAATAGAGTTAACCGAAAGACATGACGTCAGGCATTCATTACCCCATTTGGTGAGATCCCCAGTATTCCAATCAAACGTGGGATTATGCAGCTGCAACCAGGGAAGACCTAATACCAGATCGGACGATAATCCCTGCATCACCAGTACAGAGCACTGCTCCAAATGCATGGAGCCAACAAGGAGTTCAAAAACAGGGGTATGCTGAGTAAAATAACCATTAGCAAGAGGAGTGGAGTCGATACCCACTACCGGGACAGGATAAGGCAAATCAATAAAAGGCATTTTTAGAGACATAGCAAATTCCACAGACATGATATTAGCAGATGAGCCAGAATCCACGAAGGCACTGCCAGTGGCAGACCGGCCAGCAAACGAGACCTGAAAGGGAAGCAAAATTTTATTGCGTTTCATATTAACGGGAAATACCTGTGCGCCCAAGTGACCTCCCCGATGATCACTTAGGCGCGGAAGTTTTCCGGCTGCTTATTCTTGCACCTGGGACAGGTGTTCAGTAGATGCTTGTCACCCCCACAATAGAAGCAGAGACCATTCTTCCTGCGGAACTCTCTATGTTGTCGAGGGGACATGGAGGCCCCGAGTTGCATAGGTACCTCCGAGTCTTCCGTGGAAGAGAGAGGAGATGGGACCTCGGGGGGAATCGCAGGGAAGTCAGAGGGGAAAACATTGAAACGTTCAAGCTGACGTTCCCTGAGACGTCGGTCAAGTCGTACTGCTATGGCCATAACCTGGTCTAGGGAGTCAAAAGAGGGGTAGCTAACAAGCAGATCCTTCAGGGCGTCAGATAATCCTAACCTAAACTAGCAACTTAGGGCCGGGTCGTTCCACCGAGAAGCTACGCACCACTTTCTAAAATCAGAACAGTATTCCTCAACAGGTCTCCTACCCTGACGTAAGGTCACCAGCTGACTCTCGGCTAAGGCAGTCCTGTCAGTCTCGTCGTAAATGAGTCCGAGGGCAGAGAAAAAACGATCGACGGAGGAAAGTTCAGGGGCGTCAGGAGCCAAGGAGAAGGCCCACTCTTGGGGCCCTTCCTGGAGTCGGGATATAATGATACCCACCCGCTGGTTTTCGGAACCTGAGGAGTGAGGTTTTAGACGGAAGTAAAGTCTGCAACTCTCCCAGAAGGAGAGAAAAGTCTTACGGTCCCCTGAGAACCGGTCAGGTAACTTGAGGTCGGGTTCTAGAGGTGAGGTGAGGGGTACTACTATGGCAGCGTCAGACTGGTTGACCCTCTGAGCCAGGGCCTGGACCTGTAGGGAGAGGCCCTGCATCTGCTGGGTCAGGGTCTCAAGGGGGTCCATGATAGCATCAGCGTAGGAGAAAAGGTAGACTAGGTATGGGCTTGTTATTATGTTATGGCAGGAAGGAGGTGAATGGAACAAGGGAACAAGTGAGCCCTAATCTACCCACTGTCCCTGCCTACTTGCAACGACCCGTCCTAGGCGACGGGGTACAACTTGGCGGCGGTCCCTACGCTGACTAAGTGCAAGGGGATACAAACAGGGAACAAGCAAGGGAAGGGGCAGTAGCCCACGGAACACCGTGAGGGAACGGAGTGGTGAACGAGCCAGTCAGGATCAGGATGTAGTGAAGTATACAAACGCAGAGCACGGAGCAGGAAGCAAGCCAGGGGCAGAGCGAAGCAGGATAAGCGGGAACTGAAGCAAGGCAGAAGCACGGCAGAAACAGGCTGGAGCAAGGCAGCAGTGGGGCCAGGAATCCAAGAAGAATAACAAGCAATGCGGAAGAGAAAATGGCAGGTATAAATGGACAGGGGGCGGAGCTAACTCCGACTAACCAGGCCGCGATAGGCTCTCCCACTCCTGAGCCTGCCACCCTGATTGGTGGGAGCCGATGTCAGTCTAAGAGGTCTGGCCTCAGGTGTCGACTGATTAATCCTGGGAGTATCCACAGACATAGTGCCTGGCAGATCCTTTACTGTACTCCCCCTTTTGCCATCCTGATTGGTGGGAGCCGGTGTCAGTCTAAGAGGTCTGGCCTCAGGTGTCGACTGATTAATCCTGGGAGTATCCACAGACGTAGTGCCTGGCAGATCCTTTACAACTGCTGGTCACATGACCGCAGGTCCGTGAGCAGCAGCAGCAGCAAAATTCCACAGAGAAGACTGAGGAGAGCTGCTATGTAAGTATAAGGGGATGGATTTGTTTAAGGGCTCTGTATTTAGGGGGTCTGTATTAGTTTGACGTCTAGGTCTGTATTAGTTTATAGGGTCTATTTAGGGGGCCTGTTCTAGGGTCTGTATTAGTTTAGGGGCCTTTATTTAGGGGTCTGTATTTAGGGGTCTGGTCTGGGGTCTGTATTAGAATAGGGGGTCTGGTCTGGGTTCTGTATTACTTAAGTGAGTTAGGTCTGGGGTCATTAATAGTGTAGGGGTCAGGTCTGGGGTCTGTATTTAATGGGTCTGTATTAGTTTGAGGTCTGGTGTCTGTATTTAGGGGGTCTGGTCTGGGGTCTGTATTTAGGGGGTCTGGTCTGGGGTCTGTATTTAGGGAGTCAGGTCTGAGGTCATTATTAGTGTAGGGGGTCTGGTCTGGGGTCTGTATTTATTTAGGGTGCTTGTTCTGGGGTCTGTATTTGTTTAGGGGGTCTGGGGACTGCAATAGTTTAGAAGGTCTGGGGTCTGTAAGTATTCTATGATCTAGTCTGGGGTCCAAATTTATTAGTCTGAGTAAAAGGGGTTGTCTGGGCACATCAATAGGTCATCAGTATAAAAAACGGTCTCTGCCTGGACAACCCCTTTAATGTATGGTCCTGGGCCTTGGTGTCTAAATTTGTGTGTTTCTACAGAGTCTGGAAATGGCTGCAGAAGTGAAGGGCAAAGATGTCTCATCAGGAGAAGTCGCCATAACGGTCTGCGTCAGATGGAGAAGAAAAGAGAACGGCTCCCATCAGAGAAGACATCACCTGTGAGTCACTGGATATATAGGGGATCTGTCCCCTCTCCTGATATGTCTGTTGCAGGTAATCCTTGTATTCTACATATCTTTGTCTACCTAGGACTAATAGACAAATGCGTGTTACCATTCCCATTGTCAGGAGGAAGTGTCCCTACACAGTGTTATACTGTCGGCGATGGTTGGAGACTGTCAGTATGTAGGGACACAGCCCTTTGACAAGGGGAATCGTAACAACCATTTGTCAACGCTCGCACTGAAAGGTGGTGTTCACAATAAACACGGCAGAGTGGCTGTGGGGAAGGGGGGGGGGGCAAGTTTGTGGAACAGCCCAGGGCCTATGGTCTACTTAATCTGCCACTCTATCTATCTATCTATCTATCTATCTATCTATCTATCTATCTATCTATCTATCTATCTATCTATCTATCTATCTATCTATCTATCTATCTATCTATCTATCATCTATCTATCTATCTATCTATCTATCTATCTATCTATCTATCTATCTATCTATCTATCTATCTATCTATCTATCTATCTATCTATCTATCTATCTATCTATCTCATATCTATCTATCTATCTATCTATCTATCTATCTATCTATCTATCTATCTATCTATCTATCTATCTATCTATCTATCTATCTATCTATCTATCTATCTATCTATCTATCTATCTCATATCTATCTATCTATCTATCTATCTATCTATCTATCTATCTATCTATCTATCTATCTATCTATCTATCTATCTATCTATCTATCTATCTATCTATCTATCTATCTATCTATCTATCTAACATGTACATAAGACATCAAGGTTGAAGCTTAGCAGTTGAAGTTTTTCTTAAAATAATAATCATGCATTTAGACCTATTAGTGATGCCCTTCTTTAAAAGACAACTGAACAGATTACTGATTAATAAGTACTTCATTGAAGGGCGCAGAAGTGGGATGAAAAGTATTATGTCACTGGTACGAACTGAAATAGATTGCCTTTGTCCTCATTATGGCATCCACACATTCAGCGCGGCGTTACATGTCGTTCTCTATTTTTATAAATAAAGTTGACGTCTTTATTCTTCATCTCAGTCCGGAATACAAATGCGCAAAGTAAAGTTGAAAATGACAAAATGCAAAGGACACATTTATCTTTCATATTATGGTCAGCAGTGTATTGATTTCAGGTCAATTATTTATCACATATGGCCTTTAGCTGTTTTTGAAGAGAACCATCATCCCTGTGTCATATACGGCTGTGTAATTGAGTCCAGTTCTACAGCAAACGACATTTCAGATAACTATGGAAAATAATAATAATTTTAGGTGCCCTTTAAAGACACCACAAGGTGAATGGTACTCGGTTGTATCGACACTTAAAGTTAACGTCTACCCATGAACATCATTTAGTTTTTTATTCTAAATAGTCCAAAATTCTGTAATAATAAATTTAATTATACACTCCGCAACATTGAAATTGCAAAACCAAGTAGGACAAGCCGTAAGGTTAAGCAAATCGAGGAAGTAGCAGGTGTCATTAAGATCTGCAAATCATCAAATTTTCAAGCACCTTGCTCCAATCTGTGGCATGTGGAGGGGCATAAAAGCCAGATTGAAAGCAAAGTTTTTTAGCCACATGAAACCTCAAATATCGGGTCAAGTGGTGTTGGAAGATTGTGCGATGCCTCCTGTTCATCGACGTCCCAGTTATCGCCAATTGTTGCAAGGTGAGCGGAACAGAATCTTTGAACTGAGAGACCTTGGTTAATCACTCCTGCAGATCACTACGCGCCTAGGCCAAGATGTCAGCGCTGTTCAACATGGCGTGTCCCGAAGGTTGGGAGAACAACAACAAATGGGAATGACAGCAAGAGGTGCGCAGAGGCGAACCTCTGCATGAACGGATTGTCTGTTTGGAAGAATGGCGCGTAGTGATCCATGCTGTACTGCAAGTGATATTGGATGTCACATCCCAAACTTAGGGCGTCAACCAGTGTCGACACAAACCATCAGAAGGCGTTTGCACGACATTGGGCTACAAGCCAGATGTCCAGCTACACGTGTTCAATTGACCACACACCACTATCATGGTGCACAGCAAGACGGCAAGGGAGGTTGGAATCCCCTGCAGAGAACTAGTGTACAATAATAAAATTCTAGCTGCCAGCAGCCACCACTAGAGGGAGCTTAAGTGTTTACTGCCTACTAATTATACTTTGAACTTAATAATAATACAGTATGCAGAAAGCTCCTAAGCTCCCCCTAGTGGTGGGTGTTGCAGCTGTAATACGGACCATAAAAAGCAGCCATTTTATGGTCTTACGCTAGTTTGACAAAATGCATTGGGAAACTGGTACTGAATTGCATAAATAGCTATTCCTGAATATAATTGGAATAACTCCAAAAGAGTCTGACTTGGAAAATTGGTTGGCAGATTAATTTTATTTATTTATATAGCACCAACATATTCCACAGTGCTGTACAAGATTGTCATCGCTAACATTGGTCCCAGTGGGGATCACAATCTAAATTCCCTATCTGTATGTTGGTTTTTTTTGGAGTGTGAGAGGAAACTCATGCAGGCACAGTGAGAACATGCAAATTCCATGTTGTCCTTGGTTGGACTTGAATCCAGGACCCCTGTGCTGTAAGGCAATAGTGTTAACCACTGAGTGACCATGCTGCCCCAAATTAGACAAATGTTTGGAAATGTGGCCAATGTTAACCATGTCTATTTTTTTTTATTATCCAGAACCACTCGCTAATATACATTCTGGTCCCCGGTCGCGCTGATTCTGAGATTTCATAGATTTTTATAGCGCTGCCGGGGGACCGGATGTCTAGTGGCACAGTCTTCTTTGATCACGATACAACTCTTCGTCATATGACCGGCCCCACTGTACTCTATGTACTCGCTGTATACTGCACCTGCTTGTACATAGAGTACAACGGGGCCGGTCACATGACGAAGAGTCATATCGTCATCAAAGAAGACTGTGAAACTAGACTGCCGGTCCCCCGTGCAGTGACTACACGGATAATACTTTTTGGTCCCTACATAACCCCCTTTAAAGTTAACTTTATAAAATTTAGTAATAGGTAGAGTCTAATGTGTTTATATATTTCCCTTGAATGCTGTAATAAAACCTTTCAGTATGCTAAATCCTTTCCTGGGGCTATTTTAGAATTAGAAGAAGTGATTGTTCTGAAGCTTTGATCCACAATAAATATCCTTTTTGAACATCATGTCTTGGTCATGTCTTGAAACATGTTCCTTTTGGTGACCAAGTTTCCTCCTGATGAGTTGGAAATTCCTTAATTCAAGAAGACTTCCTGCTGTTGGTGAACTTTTCTTGCTTTTGTATAGGGCTAATCTCTACTGGCATAGCAGAGCCGGGCAGATGGCAATAGCGGGCTCTTCTACCTCATCCCAATCTGCTTCTCCATCTGGAAGTAGGTGGCATCCATAATAATGTGGCAGATGAAAGAGTTCCCTTGAGATGTCTTGTCTTTCTGTAAATATAACATTTTGACATTGGGACGCTGTGGGGGCATCAACATAAGAGAAAGAACACAGATGGTATAAAGAAAAACAAAACAAACACGTAAAAAAATGAGTATTATAGCCCTTTTAACTGAACCGCACAGACACAGGCTCCATATTTATTCTTGCATTGGAAATACCCTGTAGAACGCAGATTTTATTGTGGACTTTTAGTGTATTTATACATCTGGGTCATTGGAAGGTTAATGTTTGTTTAACCCACCTAGTACAAATTAGTTAAAATTACTGATATTCCCCCAAGTTACGGAATTTTTCGACAATGACGAACCAGTGGTAAGGATACGATGTGCAGCCTATTTGGGTATGTGCACACGTAGTGACCAAAAACGTCTGAAAATATAGAGCTGTTTTCAAGGGAAAACAGCCCCTGCTTTTCAGACGTTTTTTGAGCAACTCGCGTTTTTCGCTGCATTTTTCGCAGCGTTTTCGCAGCGTTTTTTACGTCCGTTTTTGGAGCTGTTTTCATTGGAGTCTATGAGAAAACAGCTCCAAAAACGTCCAAAGAAGTGTCCTGCACTTCTTTTGACGAGGCTGTATTTTTACGCGTCGCCGTTTGACAGCTGTCAAACGACGACACGTAAATGACAGGTCATCTGCACAGTACGTCGGCAAACCCATTCAAATGAATGGGCAGATGTTTGCCGACGTATTGTAGCTGTATTTTCAGACGTAAAACGAGGCATAATACACCTCGTTTACGTCTGAAAATAGGTCGTGTGAACCCAGCCTTATTCAAAAACTTAGTACTGAAGAGGTAAACCCTAATATACATTACCAAATCCAAAAAGTGGTCAAAGGACTTGTGGGTAGGTGACATGTGGATGAGTTGTGCATAAAGGAAGGGTGTACATACCATCGACCATGCAGCTGCTATGGGGCACTAGGCGAGAGGAAGCCCTGCCTAGTGGGTCCACTTTGCTACTGGGTTTGCAATGCAAATGGTGAAATGCGTGAAATAACACGCTTATTACATAAGTTCATTTTGCAGTGGATTCAGAGTTGTAGCAAAATCCCAAATGGAAAAAAATCTGCCATGTGTGAATTTACTCAATTATGTTATTATATATTATTAAAGAGGACCTGTCCTCCTGACTTGTCAATTTTACTTGTATTCCCCATATTATACACAAGAAAGAACAAGGAGTATAGAAGCCATATGATAAAATTAAACCTTTATTACATAGGGTATACACATTACATAGAAAAATTTAAAAAGGTACAATTGGAAAGAGTGACTCTGAAGTTCCCAATGCAGACGGGCAGGCTCAATAAGTAAGATGTAAACATACAGGAGGATTAGCACTAACATATGTGAGCAAAAGCAAACAGAGATACTGAAGGGCATGACATGATATAGATATAAATGTAAATGTAGGAATACAGATCAGAGACAAATGCATGTGCAGGTTTCCGAGTCGTATCCCATAGTGATTAAGTGTAACAGTCAAAAATCAATCTCAGGAAGGTTAAGGTTTGCGAATATGACCTACATACAAAAGTGTATCTTACCCATAATGCAGAGTATTTGGAGCCTGCCGGACGTATGGAACACCCCAACGCGCGTTTCGCGATGTGCTTCCTCAAGGGGTATGCAGTGTCTAATTCGAAACAGCCTTAAATACTGTAGAAAGCAGGTGTGTGCGGTATCACCTGATCCAAGGAGAGTGCAGCGCATATCTTCCGCCGGCAGCCGGATGTGAGGCATGCCCCACTTCCATACCCCAGCGCCATAGCGCATATCCAGGGTCCCCGACGCGTACAGGGACCCCGGACATGCGCAGTGCGCTACAGGGGCGGGAACGGGGCGTGAACACAGCGGTGACGAACGGGAGAGACGCGCATCTCATTGGACAAGGGACACATCGAAGAAATAAAGGAATCCCGCAGGTCAGTTTTACATTCTGACTGGATATCATATGTGTTGTGTCACTTTACATATTCTATGAAAAACGAGGAGTATATGCATACACAATTTAAAGTGAATGCGTAAATGTGAGTGATAAAAGAGAAAAGACACATGGTACTCTCTTCCTGGAAGAGATAGAGTATCTTGAGATATGTAAGTGTATAGTGATAACCACCAACTTAGTTACAAACATGTGAACACAAATTAGTTTTTTGCAAAATATGACAAATTACAATACAAGGTAAAACTACATCATATTAATACCCCATAATTATACAGGATAAGTAAAAAAGGAGAAAACCCCAAACCTTTATAATAAGTGGATGAGGCCGAATGCTTCCAATAATAAATTGTACACATGGGGCCAACTAGAGAAGTCAATAGAGAAAGAAGGTGTGAAATACATTATCTCATTACATAAAATAGTAAAAAATATGATATCATCAAGAATGGAATAGAGACAGGCCCTAAGAAAAGGGAACTGTTATCAGTACATCATCGAGCGTGAAAGAGGGTTAGTGACACTATACACAACAGATATTTCCTCTCCATCAACACTTCGACCAGGATCCGGTTCAGGATTAGGGATTCGCATCTAAAAAAGGCTGTCAGACGAAATAAGTACCTAAGTAACACAGTAAAAGACACATGTTAAAAATAGATTAAAAGCAAAAGACAAAACGGTGATATTATAGTTAGAGGAAATTTATAGAAAGGATGCAAAATTCAGTTGTTCATTGAGGCCATTTGGCACCATAGAGCCCAACTTCACAATCCACATACATTCTCTTTGGGCCAGAACCTTCTTCAAGTCGCCCCCTCTGATGCCACATTGTATGCGATCAATACCACGAATCATAAGTGATCTTGGGCTGCAATCATGACATTCTTTAAAGTGTCTAGGTAACGTTTTTAGTTGTCTTAGATCACTGATTTTCTTAGCTCCAATAATATCCCTGACATGCTCCCTAGTACGTATCCTCAATTGTCGAGATGTCAAACCCACATAAATTTTTGGGCAACCACATAGAGCATAGTATACAACGTATGTAGTACTACAAGAAATATAATCTCTGATTGTAAATGTTTTACTGCCATCTGTTGTCTTAAAATCCTTAGCTCTAATAATATTTGGGCATGCGACGCAGTCACCGCATGGGTAACATCCAATTATGGGTTCCCGTGCACCGAAGGGATTGACAGTTTTGGGTACATAATGACTTTTGGTCAGGAGGTCCTTAAGATTTTTGCTCCTCCTAGCTGTCATCATAGGTTTTAGCGATAGACTCTTTGCTAGGGCTGGTTCTGACCTTAAAATGGGCCAGTATTGTGCCAGAATAGACCTCATGTTATCCCATTGATTGTTATATGTCATAATGAAACGAGTTTGGTTATCGACAGTGGGATGACTTTTGTTTTGTAGGAGCTCGAGACGCTGAGTTTTTCTAGCCCTATTGTAGCCCGATTTAATGAGGCGTGTACTGTATCCTCTATCTGAAAATCGGGATTTCAGGTCATCTGACTGTCGCTCAAAGAGTCTATTGGTGGAGCAGATCCGCTTCATCCTGAGGAACTGCCCAACCGGGATGGCTTTGACTGTGGACCGAGTATGAAAGGAGGTGGCATGCAGCAAGGAATTTACTGATGTGGACTTCCGAAAGACATCTGTCTGAAGGAATCCATCACAATCAGTAAAAATCTGTATATCCAAAAAATCTATTTGTTGTTTATGTGACTTATAGGTCAACTTGACATTGACTGAATTCAAATTCAATTGCCGCATGAATTCCACCAATTCATACTTGTATTCCCAATAAAATAAAATTTCTGGAGCATCTGTCTATTGTGTCGTTCCTCTGTTATTCCTCCTATAAATGTAAAAAAATTATAAATAAATTGAAAACTGGGTGTTACCAGTTGGGGGTGTGTCTCTACACAGTCTGACACCTTCCAATCAGTGCTCACAGTCACAGATTATATAGGGACATGCCCTTTTGACAAGGGAATAGTAACACCCAGTTGTCAATTGATTCATAAATTTCTAGGAGGAATAACAGAGGAATGGCACAACGCAGCATTTTAAGAAAAAATTATCCCGAATTGTAATTTTATGGTGAATACAAGTATTCACTGAAATAGACATGTCAGTAGATGTGACTGGTCCTCTTTAAGTAGTCGCTACTAAACCACCAGAAAAACACCAGAGATTGTAAAGGATCTGGCAGGCACAGCTTCGGGGTTAACTCCCATAGGTAATCAGTCTGCACCTGAATCTACGTCTCTGAGACTGACTCCATCTTCCACCACTCAGGATGGCAGGCTTAGGAGTGGGAGAGCCTATCGCAGCCTGGCCAGACG
Organism: Rhinoderma darwinii; assembly: GCF_050947455.1. Taxonomy (NCBI): domain Eukaryota; kingdom Metazoa; phylum Chordata; class Amphibia; order Anura; family Rhinodermatidae; genus Rhinoderma; species Rhinoderma darwinii. The sequence goes on along the minus strand of NC_134698.1, from coordinate 73,091,593 downwards.
GAGCTAGCTCCCGCCCTCTGTCTATTTATACCTGCCTTTCCTGTTCCTCCTTTGCTTGTGATTCTTTTCGTGTGGTTTCCTGGCCCTGCTGCAGCTTCTGACTATTTGATCCTGCTCCATACTGACCCTGGCTTACTGACTACTCTCCTGCTCTGCGTTTGGTACCTCGTGCACTCCTGGTTTGACTTGGCTCGTTCACCACTCTGGTTGCTCACGGTGTTGCCGTGGGCAACTGCCCCTTTCCCTTTGCTTTGTATTCCCTTGTATGTTTGTCTCGTGCACTTACTGAGCGTAGGGACCGCCGCCCAGTTGTACCGCGTCGCCTAGGGCGGGTCGTTGCAAGTAGGCAGGGACAGAGTGGCGGGTAGATTAGGGCTCACTTGTCCGTTTCCCTACCCCCGTCATTACAGAGATATTAGATATTAACCTATAACCACCCTAGACAACCATATATAAATCAATATTCACCCTATCATCACCTTAGATCACCATAGATAGTAGGTTTTAGCCCCAAAACCACCAGGACTATGACAGTAACCTTAAAATTTCGTATAATCGAGTATGTTTTTCCGTTTCCATGGAGGGCACCAACGCACTAGGAAACCTGCCTTTATATGGGTGACATATGCCCCTGTATGCCTACACGTCGGAGCTTTCTGTCGGAGGTAGACGTCAGGAGTATTTCCTGACATTCCTCCATTAGAAGGCTCAAATGCGATGTGCATAGAGCCTTAGCATCCTGTAAATTGCTAAATTAACGTTTCTTTAAATATCATATCATGTTGAGTCTCAAAGGGGTTTTCCCACAAAACACATGTATCCCCTATCCATAAGATAGGGCATACATGTGTGATCGCTGGGGGTCCAGCCGCTGGGACCCCAAGCAATGAGCAGAACGGAGGACCGAAAGTCCCCCGAAGTGCCCCATGAGAATGAAGCACTGGTGCGCAAGCTTGGCCAACGCTTTATTGATTTCTATGGGACTTCCGGGACCGCTTTTTCCAGCAGCTCCATAGAAATGACTGGGGCGCTGGTCGAGCATGCGCACTAGCTCTCCATTGTCACTGGGCAATTCAGGGGACGTTCTCCTCATCGCTGGGGGTCCCAGGGGTCGGACCCCCAGGCGATCACACATGTATACTCTTTCCTGTGGATAGGGGATACATGTGTTTGTGGGGAAAACCCCTTAAAAGTGTAAAAATATTTAAACCATAAGCATTTTATAGCAGATCCATAACATAAGGCATGTCTAATAGGTGGGAGTCTCCCCTCTGGAGAATGGAGGTCCTGTGATCACCATTGTGTCAAGATTAATGACCAACGTCGACTAAGGAAGGGAGTGGAGGATAGAGAGAGCAGGTTGTACATTTACGCAACGGGACACGGGACCCCTGTTCTCTTGATAGGTGTCAGTCCCAGAGTTTGGACCCCTACCTATCAGACATTCACACCTCCCAACATTTGAATCCCAAATCACAGGACAATTAAGCCCCATTTTATTTAAATGTGTCTAAGCCTTGCCCCTATCGTAGCCCAGTTCACAGGACAGTCCAGTGAAAAACTGGACTATTTCATCTGTGCCTGTTACGAATACACCACAAACATCTAAGGTCAGAATAACCCTTAAATTATTTAAAATAATGTCAGCATTAAAATAGGAATTGATATACTATGATTATATCTTTCGAAAATTTTCCTTTTACTATATGCCGATTTTGCATTTGCAGAGAAGCTATTATGAGTTAGATCAGTTTACTAATTCACATGCACTACATAAGATAAAGTTTCATGGTAATTTCCCTATGAAATTTATTAAAACAATTGATGGATCACTTAAGTGCTGCAAAATAGCTTCCTTATGTCTCGTTTTCTAACCGCAACTATAAAGACTGGTTGCCATGACAAATAACTGCTTAAAAAAAAAGTGAATAAAAATAATATTAGCAAAAAGAATGATTTGATATCCTTTTAAACAGCATATTTGATGGAAAGCATATTGAGAAGTTTCTTAGAGTAATAATTCCTTTAACTTCCATGACTAAGATACGGGAGAGTTCAAATCTCTGTTGAAATGTTCGAGACTCATTCCGCTCATGGAGTTTACATTATCTCTCGAGCACACAACATCCCGGTATTAATATTTATATCTGAATCTCCTCTTAACGCAGCTTTGGCAGTGAGCAATTGTTCGAGCTGACTAAATTTCAGCGTAAAGCCGATTTCCCTAATAGGCTCTTGTTTGAGGCCCATGGTCAAAGTTTGTCATAGAGAATGATGACTTAGTGGTCAGCTGTGTATTGCATTTATTTAGTACACAATACCAGTAGACAATAGAGAAATGACTTAAATTTTCCCTCCAGAGCTGAAATCAAATATCCCTGCCAGCTTATATGTATCTTTGTCAAGTGTTCCTTTATTCTGCAGTACTGAGGAGATTGCCAAAAAAGCAAAATTAAACCTCTGCCAGTGTCCCCTTGAAATCTTTCCATTGTTTCTCGAATGCATTTGCACATCATCCAACAGAAAATGTGAGCATCAAGCGCTTTTAATTACTGTGGATGAGCACATGAGTTTAGAATTTCTAATTTCTCATCGTAATTGGTATTTATCCTGTACAGAGTTTTGTTTTTATGCCGGTCCTTCAAAATGTTTTGGAAATAAAAGCAAAAGCTGGAGCAATATTTTATGCCATGAAGAAATGAGCATCCCTGGCACATCACGATGCTCTATAGTCTTACAGCAAAGCTAATGAATAATGTGGAGAAGATGTTTACATTCTGATGTCAAGAAGGGTCAAGGCTGGATTAGGGTTACCAGTCAAAACTGAAGCTGCTAGGGCCCCTAGGAACCTGGGACCCACAAGTTGAAAGTGATGTGGATTACTTATTACTCCACTGAAAGATATTGACACCTAGATGGTCGAATAATTACATATCTCACATGAAATGATGTCATCAGCATGGTGATGTCACTTACTCCAACCTAGAGGCCTGAAGACATCAGTCTACTACTGTCCCACGTCGTAATAAATACAAGTTTTGTTCTTACTTATAAAGAAGGGCTCCATCAGTCAGAAAAAGTCACTAACTAGGGCTGCTTTAAATTAATTTTGGGGATCGATGGGGGTCCCATCAGTCGGACTCCCACTAATCAAGAAGTGGTCACTTTTAATGGAGAGAAAAATGCTTTAATGTAAATTAAAACGGCAATTATAGAGATAAGGTGACATTAAAAAGTGATTTGGTTCTAGAAAATTCCAGTAAAATTAAATTAAAGCCCAAAATTATATAAACAATTTTAATGAGAAAAAGATATGAGAGAGACCGAGAAGGTTGCTTGATAAATAGTAAAGGTTAAAATGACAACCACTTGTTTAATTGCTACCATGTTGGGTGACGGCTTTGGATGAACTTGTGAGACCTTGTGATTATTCGATCTTGGACATAATCCTTTATTAGGGATGATAAAACGGCATTAAATGGGTTTCATGACTCCCACAGGGGGACATGGTCCAGACCTTCACACACCAGGTCTGGGGACTTATCCTATGCTTGACATCTGTGCCTAGGATGCATGATTAAGTTATGGCTGGCACAAGATAGCGTGGCGTAAAATAACTTTTTGTGAATCTAGATTTCCGAGCAGTGCAACGGAATTAAGGTCATGATACTCAGATTATTATTAGGATAGAATTAATTAAAGTATATAATAAATGAGAAAAAAAGACAAATTAAATATAATATAAGTAAATATATAACATTTATAACATCGTAGCCCCATTCAATTCAATAGAGCTGATCTGTAATACCAGACACAACCCATGGACAAATGGGGCACTGTTTCTGGAAAAAAAAGCAACCATGTTTTTTTTATTCCTGGAAACCCCTTTAAGTCGCTGCATTTAAAGGAACACTTCAGGCAGTCCTGATTGACCATGTATTTCAAAGTGTAGGGTTTAATGGGGTGGAGCATGACACAGTAAAACATGTGAATAGGTATCGGTCCATGTGGTCATGTGACATTCGGAACTTTACCAAAAGATGCTGACAATAGGGGAAAGAAACAATTCAGAAAGTACGTTTATTATAATGTTTTTTTTTTAACATTTTCTTCCGTGTACCAGGGCTGTTTTAAAATACCTCAAATCCCAGAAAAGCCATTAAAGTATAGTCCCACCCAGGACTGGACAACCCCTTTAAGGTTACCATGTGTTAGGCTTAGATACAGGGCCCCAGCAGACAGTAATCTTATACTATATCTAAGCCTACCTTAGACTTAGATACAGGGTCCAACAAACAGTATCACACATGCACATGGGCCCTGTATCTAAGGCCCTGCTCACATCAGCGTTGCCCTTCCGTTGAGGGGTTCCGTCTGAGATTTCCGTTGGGTTAACCCCTCAACGGAAAGGCAAATGGAAACCTTAGCTTCCGTTTGCATCACCATTGATCTCAATTGTAATGGAAACTTTGCTAATGGTTTCCGTTTGTCACCGTTGTGATCAGGTTCCGTTATTTTGACGGATACAATAGCGCAGTCGACAATGAAAAACAACGGAACCCTGTCACAACAGTGAAAAACGGAAACCTTGAGATTAATGGTGAGGGAAACGGAAACTGAGGTTTAATTTTGCCTTCCTGTTGAGGGATTACCCGACGGAAACCTCAGACCGAACCCCTCAATGGAAGGGCAGCGATGATATGAACAGGCCCTTACAAAATATTTTTTTTTGTGTTTGTGTTTTTTTTACAGGATTGGTTGTTGGACTACGTCGGACTCGAGGACTACTTCGATGATGGCTTTTTTTATTATCAGCAAAATGGTTAATGAGGGTTGTGTGTTTTTTTTTATTTCAATAAACCTATTTTTTCTATGTCTTTGTATTTTTTTTAAACTTTATTACTACTGCCTTTTTAATAGCTGCTGGCTGATTGAGAGCGTCCATTACTAAGGTGGGGCTTAGTGTTAGCCGGTGAAAAGCCTAACACTAACCCCCATTATTACCCTGACACTAACCGCCACCAGGGGTGCTGGGAAGAGCCGGGTACAATCCAGTACCCGACCACCTGTAGTGATGGTCGGGCACTGGGGCTACCGCAGGCTGGTGTTATTAGGCTGGGAAAGGCCAAAAACAGTGGCCCTTCCCACCCTGGTAATGCTAGGCTGCTGCTGTGTTGTATCTGGCTGGTTATGAAAAATGGGGGGAACCCCACGTCATTTTTTTAAATAAAAAATAAATAATTGGAAAGAACGATGTGGGGTTCCCCTATTTTTATAACCAGACAGATACAACACAGCAGCAGGAGCCTAGCATTACTGGGGTGGGAAGGGCCACTGTTTTTGGGCTTTCCCAGCCTAATAATAACAGCCTGCGGCCACGCCAGTTCCCGACCATCACTACAGATGGTCGGGTACTGGATCGTACCCGGATCTTCCGGGTACCCCTGGTGGCGGTGGGTATCAGGGTAAAAATGGGTGTTAGTGTTAGCCTCTTCATGTCCAAAACTAAGCCCACCTTAGTAATAAACGTTGTCAATCAGCAAGCGGGCCTTACTAAGGTGGTAGTTATAAAGTTTAAAAAAAAATACAAAGACATAGAAAAAATATTTTATTGAAGTAAAAATTCCACACAACCCTCGTTATCCATTTTATTGAGAATACAAAAAACACAGTTATCGAAGTAGTCCTCCAATCCGAAGTAGTTCAACAACTGAACTTGTAAAAAAAAACACAAACACACAAAAATAATTAGTAACACATAAAAAAGGAAAGCACTTCTTATACTTACCTTTCCTAGGTCCAGCGCTGGTGCCGCAATGTCAGCGAGCTGGGCCCTATATCTAATCCTATCATGTGTGATACTGTCTGCTGAGCCACTGTATCTAATCCTATCCATAGTTATAGGGTCATTGTGCTATAGATATGCTGTGTATATATATATATATATATATATATATATATACACACACACACATATAATTTTTTTTGGGGTGTATAGTATATGTATTGGGGCTATTTCCCGTGACGTTTTAAGACCTTAGTGACACCCTTGGCTGCTAGTGCTGCGTTGTTGGGTCACTTCACTTAGGAGATCTAGCGATGCAGCTGAAAGCTGCGGGCCATCAGCCATGAGAAGTTTGGGGGGGGGCCCAAGAAGAACCTTTGCATGGGGGCCCATGAATCTTTAGCTACGCCCCTGGTCCCACTCTTGGTCCCACCTGAACAAGCCTTTGAACTGAATTTGTGTTAAAGGACTGCCAAGGAAGTAGCTTAAATGGGAGCAGTCACTTCTGGGCCATGGTGCCTTAGGGGGTTCAAATGATTTTCTGCCACATAAGTAGACTCCAGTATAAAAAATGGCACATGGTAGATGGGGGCTCGATTACAGATTTTGCATTGGGGTCCAGGAGCTTGTTGCTCCTCTGAGGACTGCTGTTTGAAGATACGGTAGTTTCTAATATTTTTCCTCAAGATAAGAAGAGTCATTTCGTGAAATATATTTTTCCTTGGTAATTTACGACTCTGGACATCTTCAGCTGATAAAGCATTCGTATTCTTGAACTCCAAATCAAATTCATTCTTGACAACCAAAATATTAAAGGAAGTATCTTAGAAAGGCCGTGGCTCCTTCAGTGATAAACCAGCTATTAGCCAGTAAAAATTAATTAGGTGGCGAGAACTGTTGCTACATGGGTAATATTCATCAGTCTACACATATCTATTTATTAAGCAAATCTTAACTTTAGGTATCTCCGGTTCATATTTAATTGCATTACAATCTTTAGTGGTTGCGTTAAATTAGCTAGAAAGAAATATTACACATTTAGGAAGCAAGATTGTTTTATTTGAGATCACATAATAAAATGTATTTTACAGACATTTGAACTAATTAGACCTGACCGGTGGATAGTTCACGTTCTGTTCGGTGGCAGACATGATCATTAAATACAATTTTACAGCAGATCAAAGTGCTCATTCTAGAAGGAGACAGGTAAGAAAATTCTAGTTCATATTCAGGTTAAAAATACATTACACTTTTCTAATGTCTAGGTCTCCATTGTGTGAAGGGAGTATTCCAGGGTTTTTATTTTCAGAAATGTTAGTATTCTTATTTTTGTATTTGAATTTTTTTGGGGGAATATTGGAAATATTGAAATACAAAAGGGGTAATTTATCAACATTTTTGCGTCAGTTTTCTGGCATAGAAAAGTAGCAAAAGGGCTAAAAAAAGTTTGCTCTTTTCCGCCACACTTGCCACTTTTGTGGGCATTTGGCGTGGCCTCGAGGGAAGGGGGCGTGACCACTGAGGCTCGACACATTAAGAATAATTTACACCACAAAACTGGCCTTAATTCTAGCTAGGTGCTGTAATAGATTTCATTATATGGGGCGTAGCAAAGTAGAGGCCCATGTTGGCCTCTACTTTGTGATGATACATATCCTTTAAATGGTCACTAACTTTTCAACAAGCTTTGCACAAATGAATATAAGAAACTTTGTAATGTATCTTTAATAGAAAAATACCTTTTTCTCCGCTTATCAGGTATTTTTCACCCTCCAAACCAATTCATTGAAGTTACATAGAAGTCTATGGAGAGGGGAGGGGGAGGAGGGAGCAACAGAAAAGTGAGAGAGAGGCAGAGAGACACAGACACAGATGCTGCTGCAGCTTCTAGCATGTCTTATATCTCACCCCAGTGCTGGATTTTCAGCTACACTGCTCATTACTGCTGTATAATCTCCTCCATGTTGCTGCTGCTTCTATATATGTAATAGATAGAGCTAGTAGAGCATGTTCTTTCATGTGTGCACTGTATAGAAGACATGATTGCAGTTAGGCTGCACCAACTAGCTCAGGGAAAACTGACAATTCAAGACAGAGCCTGCAGAGGGGAAAACGGCTAAAAAATGCAGAATACAAGTCAACTAATGCTTGAATATAATGTTATTTCTCATGTACACACATATGACAGCTTATTCTAAAAAGTCACCTGATAGGTTAGGTACGCTTTAAGGTGAAACATTAATCTAATTCACTTGAAAGAAGTGAAATAGTTTAATGAGTTCTGCTTTTTATTTCAAATTCAAAGTATAATAGGCCTAAACGTACAGAGCTGAACTTGACATAGTTTCACATTGTACTTAATCGACTACTCATGACTAGAGCCTGGACAATAGGATTTGAAGCCATCGTTATTGTGTCTATTATTATTCTGTCTGACTTTTCTATGCTATGACCCAGCAGGATTTTGCTACTTTGTATATTTCCTTTATTTAGCTGTGATGCTTCACTATGAAGCTGTCTTTTTTTTGCGCTTGCTTTTTGATTTGTCTTTTGTACTAGAATTTTTGGGGAATTCGTCAGTTACAGTTTATAAAATTTCCAAAGATAAACCTTTATATTTTGGCAGAGAAAAAAAAGATCTGTCAGTCTCGAGACCTGCCTGCATCCCCTCCCCTAACCCTAAAAATTCCCACATGGCTTTAAAATAGGATTTTGTCCATTTTACATTATTATCTGGTCTGTATGATTGGGAATGCACTAGAGGAGAAGGTGAGCGTGACCAGTGCTACTTATAATAGAGCTTACTCTTACATTGGTCTCCTAATTCTTTATAACTTGCAGGGAAGCATGAAGTAGGAGACAGAGGGAAAGCAATATGACTGTAGGATCAGACTACACAGGATCTGTTTGTTGTCTGTTACCATGGAAACAATTTTAATTAAGACCATTTGCAAAGTTGCAGGTAGTTTAGATGCATTGGAATAATGAAAAAAAGGTGTATGTACCCTATAAGTCAATGCAGTAATTATAAAAAAAACTATGTTATGTGTTTGCTCAGGTTCGCTTTGTGTAATAATTGTTTAATTCGAAGATCGGAAACAAATATGCAACTTTATGTGACTTTTGAAAGAGGCGGCAAATACTTTTTCATAGAACAGGGGTGACATTTAGCAAAAACTTCAACAATGTTAAAGTATTAAACACTTGCATAGCATATAAAATCAGACATGTAAATATCTGGCCGGTCTTCTGCTTCCTACTCCTGATAGTCATTCCCCCGATTAGATTGAGACGTGACAGCACAACTCGGTTTCCATGATAACAATGTGGGACCAATTACGATGCTCTTATATCAAAGTTCTATGGTAAAAGTATTGAGAATATTGTAAGTTTAGCTTGAGTCCTTCATAGTACAGCTTTAAGAAAGACAGGAGCTGAACTCCCAACAGAATCCAACCTGCAATATAATGACATTAGTCAGAATTAACCCCTTTACACCTCAAAATGTCCTCATTCATCCATATTTAACTAGTGGCATTGGTAAGATTATGTCATAGTTGCCAACTTTTTCACAGAGATTGTAGCCATGCTCTAATTCAAAAATGCCAACTACTGCCATGTCATACTAGGCATACATCATAGTGTTTTTCTAAAGTGTAGCTTCTTACGCCTCATGCACACCACCGTGTGCGCTGTCTGAGTCCCGTCAGTGATCCGAGGAAAGACAGAACATGTTCTATCTTTCCTCGGATCAGAGACTCGGACCATTTTTCACGGACCCGATTCACCCGCTAAAGTGAATGGGTCATTGAAGACTATCGGGTGCCACTCAGAAGCCGTCAAAAACGCCCGAGTGGTTCAGCGGTCGTGTGCATGAGGCATAAGGCTCTATTCACACAACAGGGTCTGAGTGTCGACTGATAAAACGGCTATTTTGGTCTGTTTTTCTCGGCTGTTTTGCATCAGTTTTGCATCCGTTCCGCTTCAGTTCCGGGCCGTGTTTCCGTTTTTAATGGCCGATTTTGACTCGTTTTGCATCAGTTTTTTTCCCTGTCCGTTTTAAAAGCGGAAGAATTTCATTGGTCAAGTTTTTTTTACACACACTTCCCTCTTGTAGATAATGCCACACACTGCCCTCAGTAGATAATGTCACACAGTCCCCTGTAGATACTGCCACACACTGCTCACTGTAGATAATGCCACACACTGCCCCAAGAAGATACTGCCACAGCCCCCTGTAGATAATGCCACACAGTGCGCTCTGCAGATAATGCCATACAATCCCCTGGAGGTATTGCCACACAGCCCCCCTGTAGATACCACATAGCCCCCTTATACATATCACCCCCGTAGATGCCACCCATAGATGGCACCCCCCCGTAAATTGCACCCCCCTTCCTGTAGATAGCGCCACTGTAGGGGACTGCTTCAGGGAAAGACCCTGACTTCACTGTCCATATATGGACAGTGATGTCATGGACTTCTCCTGGAGCAGTCCCCTGCTCCTGAAGCGGAATCCCCGGCCACAGTGGCACGTTGGCCGGGGATTCCGCTTCAGGAGTAGTCCCTGACGTCACTGTCCATATATGGACAGTGAAGTCAGGGACTTCACCTGGAGCGGAATCACCGGCAATAGCGTCGGCCATTGTGGCCGGGGATTCTGCTTCACGTCCCTGACGTCACTGTCCATATATGGACAGTGAAGTCAGGGACTTCACCTGGAGCGGAATCACCGGCAATAGCGTCGGCCATTGTGGCCGGGGATTCTGCTTCACGTCCCTGACGTCACTGTCCATATATGGACAGTGAAGTCAGGAACTTCTCCGGGAGCGGAATTGAGATTCCACTTCACGTCCCTGACGTGAGTGTCCATATATGGACAGTGAAGTCAGTGACTTCTCATGTGGCCGGGGATTCCACTTCACGTCCCGTATGTCAGTGTCCATATATGGACAGTTATGTCAGTGACTTCTCAAGGAGCGGAATCATTGGCCGTTGTGGCCGGGGATTCCGCTTCAGGATTAGGAGACCGCTCCAGGAGAAGTTCCTGACGTCACTGTCCATTTATGGACAGTGACGTCAGGACGCTCTCCTGGAGCAAAATTCCTGGCCACAGTTTCGGCAATGCTGTGGCCAGGGATTAGGGATTCCGCTCCTACAGGGAGCAAAAAAATCTCCTCCTCCTCACATGAACTTCGCACTGTGAGGAGGAGAAGAGAGTGAGTGAGCGAGCGGCAGAAAGCACGGCCGTCACTCGGATCACATCCAAGTGGCAGCCGTGCTTTACGCGGCCCCATAGACTTCTATGAGAGCCGTGCGGCCAGGAGAACGGCCCAAAATAGGGCATGTTCTATTTTTTGACGGCCCGATTTACCTAACAATTTAAAGGGTCTCAATAGCAGCCTATAGAAAGGTGGGTACAGTCATTCCTGAAAATGCAGTGGAAGATAAGTGCTTTATATGTTCTCTCACATGCATGTAATTAAATTTTCACCTGTCCCTTTAACCCCTAAACATGAAGACTTCACTAAAAGTGATGCTACACGTCAAGAACTAGAAGAAAATGTAGTTGTAATAGTCAGAATGGGTGGAAGCTCTCACATAAGTCGACTTGGCTGAAAAGTTCAGAAAAGTGATGTTTTCCTTTAAAAAATGTATGTAGTCAGTTTAATTCCCTATTCTGCATCTAGAACAAACTTTGCAAAAATCTGTGCCAGCAACTCTGAGATAGTTGGGATGGAACGAGCTGTTGTCATATTCTTTCTGCCATTTGGTCCTCACATGCTTCACTAGTTTTACTGTTTAGCCGTGAAACCTTTATCATAAGTGTCATTTGGCTTTAACATTGCAATAAGGTAATTATTATGTTATGCTCATTAAAAGAAGCCTCCATCACCAGCGACAGTGACTGATGACACTCGCAGATTTAACGACAGCCAAGTTCCATGATAAAGCGTATAGTTTTGCTAAAGAATTTATATAGCGAATGCTGTTTATTTCCTGTCAGCTACAAAGAACACAGTAAATACCACATTATAAAAGAGGACCAAAAATAACATGAGGCTGAAATGGACCCATCAATTATTTTCTCCGTCGTATTGCATTACGATAAGTTTTCTATTGACTTGCGTTTTTAGAATCATTGCTCGGTAACATTTTCTGTCTTGCTTGGTGTGATGATGTGTATTAATGACTTACTAAGAAGCCGCAAGGAAATGAATGGGGGTCATAAACATTTAAATACAGGCCATGCAGATTGTTTAAAGATTTTCCTTTCGTATCCTCTATATAACTTTTATTGTTTTTATCGTTTTTATTTTCTTTCAAGGATTTGACGTCATTTTAAGTTATAGTTGTATTGTATATTTGCAATTCTTTGCATTAAATTTGTGTTTGATCAACACATGTTTGCAAAGAGATTTTTTGACTTTCCTCTTAGATGCCAAGGCTTGAAGCCTAGTGATTTAACAATTTATGCCATGTTGGTATCCTCACCGTCACAGTTCCCGTCCGGAGTAAGTGGGATGGACTTCTGAACGTGTCCTTCTCAGAAGATCAGCTAATGAGATCATACCGTCTTGCACATGGATCCTCTATATCAAGCTGCATCCAAGAAGTTGGCTATAAAATTCTCTCTAGATTATATCGTGACCCAGTTAAACTGCCTGACATCCCGTCGCAGTGTTGGCGCTGTCAGAAGGCACCATCCTTCTCACATTTTGGGACTGTCCAGTATTACAATCTTTTTGGCGCGAGGCATGGAGAATTAACTCCACCGTCTTTGACTTCTCTATCCCGTTTACGCCAGTCTTCTTTCTCTTGAAAGATTTACAACCTATGAAGACTTACAAAATTTCTGTCTTAAGACATCTAGTCAATGCTGCTCGGGCCTGCATCCCAACTTTGTGGAGAAGCCCGGAGCTCCCATCTCTCCAGCTCTGGTTTCAAAAAGTTGAAGACCTGCAGCACATGGAGGACCTTACCTCTCAGGTTAATGATCGCGATGAGGCATTTCTCCTTACTTGGAATTACTGTAGTGTGTACCAAGACGCTCCAGAGTACAAATCTATAATATCTCACTGATATCTCAGCACTTTGACTGTCTACCTTTGTAGTTTTGATCAATGATCGTTATTGCCCTGATGGTTGCAGGGTCCTCCCCTGTTCTATCCTCTTTTATTTTATGTTATGTATGTATTGAAAATCTTTGTTAATAAACTAATTATAAAAACGACTAAAAAAAACAACCCTAGATGTGGACTCATGACAGAGCACCAAATGTTTCCATGTTTCTGGATCAATCATACATCTAGCCATGGATGGATCTAATGGAAAATGTCACTTCTACTAGAGCCCAAAAAACGACTAGCCTCCTAAACTATTAGCCTCTTATGGATAAACCCCTATGCATGTGCTGTTATAGGGCATATATACAGTGAAGGAAATAAGTATTTGATCCCTTGCTGATTTTGTAAGTTTGCCCACTGTCAAAGACATGAACAGTCTAGAATTTTTTGGCTAGGTTAATTTTACCAGTGAGAGATAGATTATAAATATATATATATATATATATATATATATATATATATATATATATATATAAAAAGAAAATCAGAATGTCAAAATTATATATATTTATTTGCATTGTGCACAGAGAAATAAGTATTTGATCCCTTTGGCAAACAAGACTTAATACTTGGTGGCAAAACCCTTGTTGGCAAGCACAGCAGTCAGACGTTTTTTGTAGTTGATGATGAGGTTTGCACACATGTTAGATGGAATTTTGGCCCACTCCTCTTTGCAAATCATTAAGATTTCGAGGCTGTTGCTTGGCAACTTGGATCTTCAGCTCCCTCCATAAGTTTTCGATGGGATTAAGGTCTGGAGACTGGCTAGGCCACTCCATGACCTTAATGTGCTTCTTTTTGAGCCACTCCTTTGTTGCCTTGGCTGTATGTTTCGGGTCATTGTCCTGCTGGAAGACCCAGCCAAGAGCCATTTTTAATGTCCTGGTGGAGGGAAGGAGGTTGTCACTCAGGATTTGACGGTACATGGCTCCATCCATTCTCCCATTGATGCGGTGAACTAGTCCAGTGCCCTTAGCAGAGAAACACCCCCAAAACATAATGTTTCCATCTCCATGCTTGACAGTGGGGACGGTGTTCTTTGGGTCATAGGCAGCATTTCTCTTCCTCCAAACACGGCGAGTTGAGTTAATGCCAAAGAGCTCAATTTTAGTCTCATTTGACCACAGCACCTTCTCCCAATCACTCTCAGAATCATCCAGATGTTCATTTGCAAACTTCAGACGGGCCTGTACATGTGCCTTCTTGAGCAGGGGGACCTTGTGGGATTTTAATCCATTACGGCATAATGTGATACCAATGGTTTTCTTGGTGACTGTGGTCCCAGCTGCCTTGAGATCATTAACAAGTTCCCCCCGTGTAGTTTTCGGCTGAGCTCTCACCTTCCTCAGGATCAAGGATACCCCACGAGGTGAGATTTTGCATGGAGCAACAGATCGATGTCGATTGACAGTCATTTTGTATGTCTTCCATTTTCTTACTATTGCACCAACAGTTGTCTCCTTCTCACCCAGCGTCTTACTTATGATTTTGTAGCCCATTCCAGCCTTGTGCAGGTCTATGATCTTGTCCCTGACATCCTTAGAAAGCTCTTTGGTCTTGCCCATGTTGTAGAGGTTAGAGTCAGACTGATTCAATGAGTCTGTGGACAGGAGTCTTTTATACAGGTGACCATGTAAGAGTTGTCTATAATGCAGGCACCGAGTTGATTTGGAGCGTGTAACTGGTCTGGAGGAGGCTGAACTCTTAATGGTTGGTAGGGGATCAAATACTTATTTCTCTGTGCACAATGCAAATAAATATATATCATTTTGACTATGTGATTTTCATTTTTTTTTTTTATATAATCTATCTCTCACTGGTAAAATTAACCTAGCCTAAAAATTCTAGACTGTTCATGACTTTGACAGTGGGCAAACTTACAAAATCAACAAGGGATCAAATACTTATTTCCTTCACTGTATGTCATGTCCTGACCAAGCCGTAGACGACTACGCTATTAATTCTGTCAAAACGACGGAACCCTTGCACAACGGAGACAAATGGAAACCATTGGCAACGAATCCGTCACCATTGAAATCAATGGTGATGGAAACGGAAACCTATGGTTTCAGTTTGTGTCAGTCAGGGCTCCGTTCCGACGGAAAGCTCAGACGGAACGTCGGAACAGAACCCTGATGCAGATGTAAACGAAGCCTTAGCTGCAAATCTACATAATCATAGGAAATAGCAGCTACTCTCAGTTTTTTGGGAACTTTCCCATATGAGAAAATTGACCTGCAGACATCTTTTATACATCTCTAGGACTTGTTGCTCATTTTTCTATGGTTTGCCCAATTCCACAACCCATCAAGTACAGCTCCTATGTGGCAGATCAGTGACAACCACCTGCTAATTGACCAGGCAGCTTTCATATGATTTAGACAACTTTGCTTAATCAATGTGATTGGCTGACATGCTGCCAGGTCATCATTGACTGACTGGGAACAAGCCAAATCACTTAATGATGTCATCAGTAATCGATGAGAGGGCGATAGGGTTTCCTTGTCCCTGTAAGTCAAGGCTGAGAAGCCTTTTTACTTATGATATAGTTATACTTCCAGAATTTTCTGCACTACTTCGGTCCCTCTACTATGAATTAAGTATGAATGACAGCCATTCCTTCATGGAGCATCAGTAATTGGGGCACACAGTGTTCTGTGCTGAGGTTTTACAAGTCTCACTGTCATTTAGAATTTTTTTCCAGGGAACTTGTGGTGCATAACACTTGGGTTATTATATCTGTAGTCTCAAAATATGACCCATGCAGCAATAAGCCTGCATCGCATTTAATTTTTTTTTTACTGTTTTTCTTAATGGTCATTAATGGCTTTTTAATAGTAGCAATCAAGAAAGTCATAGAAAATGCACAAGTCGCAGTTACTGGCCCAGTGAGTTTTATATTTTTGTTTCAATGGAAAGTACTTGAGATGAGAAGACTCCCTGGGATACTGATTTCAGAATGTTGCTCTATGGCCAGTACAGGTCAATGGTGCCCACAACAGTGGCACTGCCGTGCCAAGCATATATCCACTCAGCTAGAATCACAATTTCCTTATGTTAATATCCTTGTTACTTATGACTTGATATGCTCTTACAAATACATTTCTTTCCCATCATTTGTGGCTTCTTTTTCTCAAATGACATACAATTTTTTTTCCCAAAGTTTCATAATAAAAATATAAAATACAGGAATCGGCAGGCATGTGTTTCTACAGAATTAAATGTTGCTGTAAGGTTAATCACATACAGTAAACAGTACAAATTGCTGATCACTTTGCCATCAAGTCATCCAAAGAACTTCAGATTACGGTACAGTATAACAAGATGTCCTAAAGGGGTTTTTCCAGGATTAAAAAAAAATGTTTTTCTTTTTATACCCCAAGAAACAGCGCCTCTCTTGTCCATTGGCTGTTTCTGGTATTGCAGCTCAGCCCCATTTACTTGAACAGGGATGAGCTGCAATACCAGATACAGCTCATGGACAAGAATGGCGCTGTTTCTGGAGGAAAGAAAGCAGACCTTTTTTTTTTTTAAACCTTGGACAGTCTATTCATGGGACCCCACCAGTTGCTGGTCATGCCTCTATACCAAGTATAACCATATGCCAAACAGTTTTTTTCCACCACTACAACCAATTGTAATGAGTAATATATTTTTCGTTGGTATATTTACTAAGCCCATTATGTAAAACATTGTGGGTTTATAGTTTTATACACAGTCCAGTTATGTAGATATTGGTATCAATATTTGAAAAAGATTAAAGCATTCCTGTGTGAGGCCTTTTGCTTCAAATGCCATTTTTGCTGTAGTCCTTTTTCTCCTAATTTACTAACAGGAAGTTGTTTTCATTGTGTACCATGTTAAATATACAGGGGAGCTGCAGCTCGGTCATGGTCACTGTTTCTACAAGCCTGCTAATTCATATTAAACTTGCTACTTCTCTTTTCTCCCCTCTACCCTGTTGCTACATTCTTACACACAACTTGAAACAGTGCCCAGGCTGCTGTAATCACAGGACTTTATTAGGTAACAGGTAACCTTTATAGACACACAGACAGCTTGCAATTGCTGGTTTAGGTAAGATATTTAAAGAGGCTCTGTCACCAGATTCTCAAATCCCTATCTCCTATTGCATGTGATCGGCGTTATTTATTCTCTCTCTCTCTTCTCTCTCTTTCTTCTCTCTTCTCTCCCTCTCTTGAAGTAAAGGGCTGCAGTAATTGAAGTTATTTTCTCTCTCTCTTTCTTCTCTCTCTTCTCTCTTTCTTCTCTCTCTCTCTTCTCTTTTCTTTCTCTCTTTCTTCTCTCTTTCTTCTCTCTCTTTCTCTCTCTTTCTCTCTCAGTAAAGGGCTGCAGTAATTTAAGTTTTTTTCTATTCTGCCCTATATTGAAATGAATGGAGTGTGCAGCTTGCAAGTGCATGGATCTAATATATAGTATAGAGCAGTCATTTAAATACCAAACCTTAAGTTATATTGGAGGTCCTCAATTCATAGTTGCAGCACCTGAGGTCTTTTTTTTTATGCTTTTGTTCTCTTTTGGACATTGCTGCCCTAAATCCTCCCTATACAATTCTACTATCTTCAAAACAAGTAATTTCCTATGAAAAATGACAAAAAAAATAACATGTGTCGTGAAGCTTCAAAAGGAGGCTGGAGTTCCCACAAGAATAAATAAGAAAGTACGTTTTTTTTATTTTTTATCTGGAACGGGATCACAAACATTTGATAATGGAGCAAAATAGGGAACATTGGGTCCCAAGTCATTAGCTGAACAATAACAGAACTTGTTGAGTCGGATCATCCATTCCTTTGACACTCAGCCGACAGCAATATCAATTCACCACCTACATGAGACACCACACAGACTTTCTGTACCAATTGTCCTAACAATACAAATTCCTCTTACTGTAGTAATAACATTGCAACCTCCAAGCCTCAGAAATAGCAGAATCCAAGTAAACAAACTACATATTGGGCTTTTTGATTCTAATAAATGACCGTCATCCATTTCAGTTGAATTATTAGCACAGAATTCATTAAATGCACATTATCAAATTAATTTACTCTGTAAGACCGCATCCTGTTTGGTAATGTTTTACCCACGTCTGTTAAGATATATTGCATATATAATTTAGACATATTTTTTTAATTATAAAGTGTACTTTTGCTTATAATACAACTCTTTAAAGTAGTCCCCAAAATCTTGCAGCTAAGTCTTCATCAGGTGGGTATCGCTCATTTCCGATCCAGTGGCAGGTTATGTTCACCATCCTCACCCATGGTCATGTAGCAAAATGGCGCATATGGATACTGAAATTTGGCACCAAGCAATCCTACCCTGTTGTTGTTAGGCCTTATTCACACGAACGTGTTATACGTCCGTGCTACGCGCGTGATTTTCACGCGCGTCACACGAACCTATGTTAAGGAATGGTGCGGTTCAGACGGTCAGTGATTATCACGCAGCGTATGTGTGCTGCGTAAAACTCACGACATGTCCTATATTTGGCCGTGTTTCTCGCAGCACGCACCCATTGAAGTCAATGGGTGCGTGCAAA
This sequence comes from Rhinoderma darwinii, assembly GCF_050947455.1. Taxonomy (NCBI): domain Eukaryota; kingdom Metazoa; phylum Chordata; class Amphibia; order Anura; family Rhinodermatidae; genus Rhinoderma; species Rhinoderma darwinii. Next base: position 73,073,121 of record NC_134698.1, on the reverse strand, counting down.
TCGCGCACGGCACATGGAAGCACTTTTGGGTGCCGCGCGTGATGCGCGTTACAGTAGTAAAATAAAGGAATCAAAACATAAAACATAAAACCAGAGTGTCATAATGATGCCGGCTGCGCGGAAATCACGCAGCCACACACCATATGCTGATGCCACACGGACCTTTTCCGGGCGCAAAAAGCAGCGTTTTTGCGCGCGCAAAACGGACATGTCTGTATGAATAAGGCCTAACAGACAATCTAGTTCTGGCTTGTGATTGTTCTTTAGCTTCTGGTTCTGTTTGCCTTGTGGTTTTGACTTTTGGTCGAGTACTTGATTTCGTTCTTGTTCCCCAATTGGTGTCCATTTATATTCTAATTAAACTTTTGGCTTTTACACTTTTTGCTTTTGCCTCTGATTCTTGTCTAAAGATACCCTGGTTCCTGGTATCAACATGGCCACCAAAGATCAGGGACCACTCTAATTGTGGCATAGATTGTCCATCAATCTAGGATTGTAACATTATCTCTTGGGTAGTGGAAGTGATGGTCAAATACATTTTTATTTTGTAGCTCCTCAGTAAGCTTTATATGTGGAATTTTTCCATTTATTTTCTATAAATATTACAATTTTACTTCAGTCCCATGAAACTTGTGCTCATTTTCCATATTTTGACACCTTAGGTCATTTTTCAGTACCACCACTAACCTTACCCACTGTATCTCTCCATGGCTTCAATCATTTCCATAAATTAAATATTTACAATGTATTAATTCCTGATTTAACCAATGCTTATGACTATAGTGTGTAAAAACTCACTTACCTGACAATATTAATAGTAATAAAGAAAGCTACTCATGATGCCAATGCCATGATGGCAATAGGCACGAGTAAACATATAGGTTCATTGGCTGCAAATGTACATGCCAGTTTATGTTTTCCAGTGATCTCTAGACCTGATCAATAAGCTGTGTATAGTCTTCTAGATTGTCTGGTTTGAACAACAAAAAAAAACAACCAAAAAAACATAAAAACTATTCTAATATACTGTACCTAACCAGGAAATTCTCAGTTAATAGAGGGGGGGTTTGTCCTTTCAGTACCCTCATTTATTAGATATAGTGGAGATTGGCTACAAAGAGCATCTCTCGCTCTGGAGGCCCCTGCGCATGGACAGTCCGTTGATGTCAATGTGAACCGTGTAATGCTTTATTTACCCTGTGGTGGCGCTGCAGGGGAATTGAACACTTGCTGCCTTGTTTCCTCACAGATGATAGCTGATTGCTAGTGGTCCCACCAGCCGGAAACCCTGTGATCATCTTACCATCAGGAGACCCTTCTGACAGAAAGGAATTGTCCAGAGTGGACAACTCCTTTAAAACAGAATTAAGATACAAAAATTCAGTTTCTTGAGCTGGTATGGTACCGTTCTAAAGTACTGCAAAAAAAAATTCCTTATGTAGCCTTATGTTCACATTTCCTGGTAGTTTAATCATATGCAAATTAGCCAAGAATGATATGGGTATATTTGCTTAAAAATCCCTTCACGAGTCCACGAATCATTTGTAACCTTTTTAATCATTCAATTAATCGCGTAAGTCAGAGAAAATAAGGCTCACAATGCAGAGCTTCATTAATCAACTCTATATTGAGAAAAGAAAAGAAATTCTGGGTAAATAAAGTGATAAAGCAGGGAGCAGTCAGTTCTGTAAGCTTTTTCTTGGCTCAATACACAAGTTTGAAGATAAAGTTAAACTTCTCTTTATCATGAAATAAAGTGACTGCAAAGCAAGGAATCCGTGTATTTGTATTCCATTACAATGGCTCCTAGGTAACCCATAAGCCAAGTACCTTGAAACTATCAAATGTGAGCAATTCACCAGAATAATAGCAGCCTATTGTTCCACACTATGAAAAGGATGAGAAAATGAGAATGAATAATACAATTTGTGTACAAAACTTTTTTATACGTTCAACTGAATTGTTCTTTTATTGTTTTGTCCATCTCTAATGGGTTATTCATAGAATAAATATATATATATTTTTTTTTACCCCTGCTGTATGTTTACAGGAGGAGCACACTGAAGAAAGAGTTTAAAGCAGACCCTTCCCTTCTGTATGTCTAGGAAAGCAATACTTTCTAACTGGTATGATCTTATCACCTTTGTTTGAGAAAGGTTTAACTATATGATATTTTCAGAACCACGATGCATTGGTAGTGGTTAGGGAAACTAGGTAATATGATAATTAAGTTATTGAGAATTCGTTTGTCAGTAGTGATAGGAGCGAAAATGTGTTCACGTGTCTCTTGCCTTTGTTATAGACTAGTATAGAGGCAACAATGCAGGGAAGACATTGTTCACTTCCTCTGTGCACTTACCAAGCAAGACGCTTTTTGTAATATACAGTTCTCATTTACAGCAATTTGTTTTGCAGTGGTATAGCCAAGTTTCTAGACTGATGAAATCACTGGAGTTTGGATAATGCCGAAATGGCATCCTAAGATCATCGTGTGTAAGGGTTGGTCAAGGAAGTGTAAGGGTGAGTTCACACAGAGTTTTTTTGACAAGTTTTTTGACGTGGAAACCGTGCTGCAAAAAGCACCAAAAAACGTCCGAAAAGGCCTCCCATTGATTTCAATGGGAGGCGGAGGCGTTTTTTTCCCGCGAGCGGAAAAACCGGCTCGCGGGAAAAAGAAGGGACATGCCCTACCTTCGGGCGTTTACGCCTCTGACCTCCCATTGACATCAATGGGAGGCAGAGAAAGCGTATTTCGTGGCGTTTTATGCACGCGGCGCTCAATGACCGTGGGCGAAAAACGGCGTGCAGGCAGAGCAAAATCTGCTTCAAAATTCCAAACGGAATTTTGAGGCAGATTTTCCTCCTGCGAGACTTGACCTGTTTCAATTCTATGTCTGTGTATTTACATCACTGCTAGTTGACCCGGCATAATAAGGTTATAACTAGCTAGCATTAGATCACTTTTAGCAATGTTCTTTAGTGAAGATCGCCTTTGAGCCAAGACCCTAAAACAATAATAGTATGGAGATCAACTATAAAGAAGGAATATAAAGAAAAACGGATTAGTGGAGCATGCTGAAGACTACACTGAGGTGCAGGATTAAAAACCCTAGACTCTATGTCCATTGTCCAGGGTCATGAAGATAGCCAACCCAGCGATCAATAAATCACTAGTACGGCTCCTGGAATTTGCAGCGATCTATTGATCTTATAGGGCATATGGATAGGGGTTGTCTCTAGGAGGCAACCCATTTAATCCTCTCATAAACGTATGGTCCTTGCTGCATTTGAGTCAATAGGTTCTGGTCCTCAAAGTATTTTTTAAAGGGTGGTGGCTACCAAGTGAATATGTGGTGCAGTCTGTAATGGCGACGAGGTCAAGTATGTGGCCAGAAATATGACCAGAGTAGGATAAGACTGTAATTGTTAGGATATGACAGCCAGAATTGAAGCAAGGAGAAGTTTTAAAATGAGAAGGAAGACTGGAATCAAGCCAGAAGACTTAGAAGATGCTACCAGAAGGCATACCTGGGACAGATGGTAGAGCCACAGGTTAAAGCACAAGTGGAAACAGAACCAGACTAAGTGTCACAACAGGTCATGTAGAAACAACAGGCTAAGCTAGAGACATTTAAGCATGCTAAAGATCTGGCAATGAACGTAATATCCCGCTAAGCCCACCACCTGCTAAAATCATCTTCTCAGCCTTGGTTGCATGACAAGCATGGCTGGGAACCTCAAAGGTGAGTGTTGTCCCACCAGATGACGTCATCAGGAATCATCTATGGTCATTAGAAGAGGTAGGGATCCAGAATCAACTCAAGAGTCCAGATACTTTAGAAACAACTTGCCTCACGGGATCCAGTGCATCTCTTCTGTCTGGCTTATTGGGTAGTCTTACGAAGACTTTAAAGGATTTTTATTAGAATACCTACAGTATCTGTTGTTTGTGACAAGATTCCATTGTGATTTAAAGATGCCCATGAATATGAGAACGACTTTCGTGTTCTGTCCACTTCATATCTTATAAATCGAACTTTTCTGGAATTGGTTGTTAATATTTAGATTAAGTGAAATAAAATTCATCTAATCTTGTAAGTTGTTAATTAAACCGTCCTTGAACACCTTTAGAAAACTACTACCAATCCCAAGAATGATGTCCTGTTGTAAATTATCCAGGACATATTAAAAAGTGTTACTTTCTAATTTATAAAATGTTCGAAAACCAGCAAGACACACAAGGCGTATGCATTTACAAGAAATATTGTTCTTCTTGGGCAGGCATTTTTATTGCTTAATTAATATGAAAATTATTCTCCGTCTTTTCTCAGCAATGTGTCCCCATAAAAATGAAAAACGACTTGTTGGGATTATTAGGCAGTACAAGTGTAATCATCACAGAAAGGAAAGCTTTCACATATTAAGAAGAGAAAAGACGAAATCCATCTAATTTATTGTTCTGGGAATTTAGGGGTCTATTTGTTTTTCTATTATTATATGTGATTGTGGTCAGTACTCTGTATTGACATAATTTGTGGAAGTCAGACAAATTTTTAATGACGTAATAGGGTTTACTTAACACCATTGTGTGTTGGATAGTCTAGTCAAGGTCTTTAAACTGGCCATACACATACGATAATTGTCAGCCATATACATGAACGATTTTTCACTATGGTCTAGGGCAGACTAATGTGCCAAAAATGTTTTTTTTTATCTTTTAACGCAACCCTGGTCTGCTAGTTTAGTCTGGCAAATTGCTTGTGGGATCGTTCATACAAATGATCCCACAAACAATTGATCGGCTGCATTCTGGCCGATCAAAATCTTTTGTGTATGGCCAACCTTATTCCTATCACCATGTTTGTATATCTATTCAGAACAGTGGCCCCATGCTACTTAAAGAGGTTATTTCATCTTGACAAGCCCTTTTCAAATGCCCTATAAGGGCACCTGGATGTCATACAGGGGTTCCTTTGTTCTGGGCCTCCATCTATGAGCCAGAGCAGGGAGCCACTAACAATATATCGAAAGGGTTGCATGTAATACTACTATTAATAGGTATCCAACAGCAACTTCCCCCAGCTCTTGCCAGGGGTCTCGGGAGCTGGACCGGCAAAAATCAGCAGATCGCTGTGACAGCGCTTATATTTAAGGGACAACCAATTTAATGGTAGCCTGAAACTCCAAAGAGATGACATAACTTTATTGCAGTTTTTGATCTTTCAGTTTCTGTACATGGTCCAGTAAGTGTGCATTTGTGTGATATTATGTCGTAAAGACTTGAATCAGGTCTAGTGTCCCATTTGTGATGCAGTTATTGGGCAGTACCCATCACTTTGAGATTAGAGGAACTATCTAGCCAAATTTAAAGATCCAGCTTTTGCCTAGAATGGAGGCAACCACCCCCAACCGCTATACTTACATGGTCCATGCCAATCCAAGGATCCATTAGGTTCTTCTTGCAGGCCGTTCCTGCCACCTGCTTACCCGCTCAAGTCCTCATCAGCGGTTTTCAAGACTGAATTGTACACATAGAGTTATTTTTTGCATACATTCATGGGAGGGTCATGGCAAATACCGCTGAGGACCTGAGCAGGTTAGTGGATCTCCGGATAGGTGGGGACCAGATAAGTGTAACCTTGTGGGTGGGGACCTCGGGCCTGGGCACAAACTAATGCTCCTTTTGAAATATGTAGGTACTAGTCAGGCTAATATGTAGAAGATCAACATTGAACTAAACCCAATTGGCATCACAATTGTTCAACAACAGTAAAATTACTTATGTTTTTATCTATGCGCAATTGCTTTTTTATAGAGCCTATATGTAAAACAACCCTATGGAAACGAGACACTTCTGAACATATTGGCTTTGAAGTCACATTTCCTCATTTTACATATGATCATTTAATTAAACATATTTTGCAGCCCTGAGCTGTAGATTCTGTGCTGTTGTTTAATAGCCTCAATAAAAAAAATCCTTTATGTAGGCAGCTAATTTGCTATTTACTTAGAGAGACTGACTGCCGAAACAGATGGCATCAGAATGCTTTTTGGCTGCAAATACTTGCCCATCTTTTATTGTTCTTTGCAAACTTCTGTCACCGGGCATGAGAATCAGTAGATAAACATACACGGCATCGCATACTAAATCCTCAGCACTGAGCTGCTGCCATGCATTAGAAACTCAACAAATAAGTTATTAAAATTTTACAAAGAGCAAATATTAATCAGTTAACAGCAAGGCTAAATGTAAAAGCATAAAATAAATATTAGCGCCATTACTGATTTTAATCAGCGCTGATCGTAAATACAAAGGGCCTAAAATTTGAATAACCTACAAATGGGAAAGTATAATGTCGCTTAGCAATTCTAAGATGACCCGCAGTGCTTAGTGAGTTATCTATCAAATAACATTTGCTTGATTTGGACTAAATGAAATACGCCATGAATAACATGAATTGTGAAGAGATTGGAACTGCCTCGAATAACTTCATCTGTGGAACGAACGGAGAGATGAAAGGAATAAAGACAGCTAAAGGAAGCCTGTGATGTGGCCCCTTGTTGCATTTTATTTGCTTGTATGCAGGGTAATATGTCTGTATATAGAGAGTAAAAACAGAGGATTGTGCAGGGGTAAGTGGTCTGTATACAAAGTAAAAAGGCTAAAAGGTTACATAGTTATATGGTACAATCGAAAAAAGACATATGTCCCTCAAGTTCAACCAAGGGATGGGAGAAAGGAAACCCAATTCTACTGGACAGGCATTATTCCTTAGGAGAAGCAGCTGGCCAACGTCAAAAATAACTCTAGTGACCTCTGCACAGGATAGGACGTCCTAAACAACTTGGTTTAGGGGTTATAACATGTATGAACAATGTATGCTCAATGCCAGGCAGCTGCTCTACAGTAAAGGAGGTAGTAATGAAGGATTTTTCTTTTCACTCGAGGCGGTCTCATATTTTATGTATGATGCTGTCCAATCAGCATACAGCTTCTCCCCCTTCCATGCCCAGCAACACAGCCTGATCACATAGTATACAGCTTTCATTCCCGACTGTGTATTCAACTGGTGATATCTCCGGTTGTTTCACAGCTAGATCTGCAATGGTGACATATGAAAGATTAGAATATCCTCTTTCATAACACACTAGAACCGCTGTTCTAGTTGGTCCACAGCCGGAGATATGGCTGTTTTAAGTGATCCCCCTTCCCTCCAGCCTCAGTCTCTCACACCGTGGGAAGCAGCTTCATGCTGATAGGACAGCGTCAGAGGCTGTGAGGAGGCTCCACCTCAGGAGAATCCCTGGTGTTACCTCCCACTTGTCTAATATAGCCTCATTTACATATTTAGAAAAAAGCCCATAACTTTTAAAATAATAAACGTTTTAGGACACAATATTAGCCAGTTTTATCAGTGTGACAGCGCCTATTAGATTATCGAGGAGATTGGGCATTGCTAAACTAGTGACAGATACTCTTTAAACTCTAAATATTTTATCTAGGCCACGCTCTTCCAGTATCTCCCAGATACATAAAGAGGGGACTAAAATTGGATGGATTGGTTTGCCAAATTTCGGCAATACTGATTCTTTGACAAGGTAGGAAGACTGAAAAACATGTAGATGTTTTTGATTTTTTTATGTATTCACTTCTAGGTTTAGTCTTCCTTTAATGTCATCTCACTCTACATTATGCTAAGTAGGTTAAGGGGGTCAGGAGAATGGATCTGGCGTGCGGCCATTATGAATTGTGTTTCGAATCACTTGAGGAGGTTGGGGCTTTTGTATACACGTTAATGCACACCCAGTCACTCTCCTGATTACTGATATTGATCTCCTATTTCCTTAATACAGTTTGCCTGTAATGAAGGTTGTAGGATAGCCAATTTGTTTCTCCTCTGTTTAAAATGAGGCGACATGTCGCATTAATCATGGTTTACATCCCAACTAGAGCACCAGTCCCCGGGAATGACTGATAACTTTAATGAGTGCAGTTCATTATTTTCTCATTTTAGTCGCACAATAAATAAAGTAGAAAATGAGAATAGCTAAAGAAGAACCTTGGGACTAGTATAAAAGCAGATATTTTATAATTGCTGTCTGCCAGAGAGGATGGGTTTGAGAACATTAAGTTTAGCATACTGTTTGTACAGATACCTTGTGTCTATACTTTAGAAATAAAGTCACAGGCAGAAATGTAATATAATAGGGAAACAAATTGGAACAAGATAAGTAGAGCTAAATATTTATCAAGGTAATCAACGCTTTGTGGATTTATATAATGAAAGGTTTTGCGCAAAAGTGGACTTTTCCTTCAAGGGTAACTTTGTCAAAGGAGTAGCTGTGCCAACCTAGAATTAATTTTAATGGAAAAGTCAGTGGTTGTCACCTACAGTGAAGGAAATAAGTATTTGATCCCTTGCTGATTTTATAAGTTTGCCCACTGTCAAAGACATGAACAGTCTAGAATTTTTAGGCTAGGTTAATTTTACCAGTGAGAGATAGATTATATAAAAAAAAAAAAAGAAAATCACATAGTCAAAATTATATATATTTATTTGCATTGTGCACAGAGAAATAAGTATTTGATCCCTTTGGCAAACAAGACTTAATACTTGGTGGCAAAACCCTTGTTGGCAAGCACAGCAGTCAGACGTTTTTTGTAGTTGATGATGAGGTTTGCACACATGTTAGATGGAATTTTGGCCCACTCCTCTTTGCAGATCATCTGTAAATCATTAAGATTTCGAGGCTGTCGCTTGGCAACTCGGATCTTCAGCTCCCTCCATAAGTTTTCGATGGGATTAAGGTCTGGAGACTGGCTAGGCCCCTCCATGACCTTAATGTGCTTCTTTTTGAGCCACTCCTTTGTTGCCTTGGCTGTATGTTTCGGGTCATTGTTGTGCTGGAAGACCCAGCTACGAGCCATTTTTAATGTCCTGGTGGAGGGAAGGAGGTTGTCACTCAGGATTTGACGGTACATGGCTCCATCCATTCTCCCATTGATGCGGTGAAGTAGTCCTGTGCCCTTAGCAGAGAAACACCCCCAAAACATAATGTTTCCACCTCCATGCTTGACAGTGGGGACGGTGTTCTTTGGGTCATAGGCAGCATTTCTCTTCCTCCAAAGACGGCGAGTTGCGTTAATGCCAAAGAGCTCAATTTTAGTCTCATCTGACCACAGCACCTTCTCCCAATCACTCTCAGAATCATCCAGATGTTCATTTGCAAACTTCAGACGGGCCTGTACATGTGCCTTCTTGAGCAGGGGGACCTTGCGGGCACTGCAGGATTTGAATCCATTACGGCGTAATGTGTTACCAATGGTTTTCTTGGTGACTGTGGTCCCAGCTGCATTGAGATCATTAACAAGTTCCCCCCGTGTAGTTTTCGGCTGAGCTCTCACCTTCCTCAGGATCAAGGATACCCCACGAGGTGAGATTTTGCATGGAGCCCCAGATCGATGTCGATTGACAGTCATTTTGTATGTCTTCCATTTTCTTACTATTGCACCAACAGTTGTCTCCTTCTCACCCAGCGTCTTACTTATGGTTTTGTAGCCCATTCCAGCCTTGTGCAGGTCTATGATCTTGTCCCTGATATCCTTAGAAAGCTCTTTGGTCTTGCCCATGTTGTAGAGGTTAGAGTCAGACTGATTAATTGAGTCTGTGGACAGGAGTCTTTTATACAGGTGACCATGTAAGAGCTGTCTATAATGCAGGCACCAAGTTGATTTGGAGCGTGTAACTGGTCTGGAGGAGGCTGAACTCTTAATGGTTGGTAGGGGATCAAATACTTATTTCTCTGTGCACAATGCAAATAAATATATAGAATTTTGACAATGTGATTTTCTGTTTTTTTTTTTATATAATCTATCTCGCACTGGTAAAATTAACCTAGCCTAAAAATTCTAGACTGTTCATGTCTTTGACAGTGGGCAAACGTACAAAATCAGCAAGGGATCAAATACTTATTTCCTTCACTGTATAAGAGGTAACAAAATAGTTGTTTCTATAGTGTATAAGTATAAGGCTCTGTTCACATCTGCACTATGGCTTCTGTTTATAATGATAGCCATGACAGTGGTGGATTTGTCATAAGATGGAACCCTACGGCACCCGACGGAGCCCATTGACTTGCAGTGGGGCCTGTCAGGGTTCCTTTGTGGCGTCTGTTTTGACACTGAGCAAAACTGCTGCATTCTGCACGATTCTCGCCGTCAAATCTGCCAGAACTACCGACTTAGGCTCTGAACCTCCAAGCCTCTGATGGCAGTATGAGCAGAGTCTGATATATTCTGAACACCATCAAAAATATTGCAGCGTAAAACTGAGGAAAAATTAACACAGATAGGTCCAATCTATATACTGCTTAAAGAAGACCTGTCCCTAGGTCATAAAAGTTGAACTGGTTAATTGACCTTACTAGCGCTGTCTTCCTGATTCCAGTGATGTTTTTCTTTTTTTCCTGGACCCCCCCATTCCAGAGATACGGCCCACTATTGTGTTGTCTCCCTCTATGCTAATTTGCTGCTGTTAGCCAACAGGGCATGAACTACCATCAGATTGGTCAGAATTAGAGGCAGGGAAGCTAGCTCCACCCCGTTGGCTAGCTAAAGCAAATTAGCATATATGGAGCTCACACAACAGTGGGGCATATCTCTGGAATGGTAGGGTTCAGGAAAAGAAGAAAAACAGAGCTGGAATCAGGGAGACAGCGCTAGTCAGGTCAGTTTGCAATTTTAACTTATATGACCTACCGTCAGGCCCTCTTTAATGAAAGATACATTCTTGGATGACAGCAGTGTGGAAAATGCGAGCATGCTCAGGGACTAATAAAGGAAATTATGGAGTTTAGACAAAGTCTTAAATTAAAGGAGACTTACTTTTTGTAGCTTATATTAACACTTAGAAAAGATTTAAAAAAGACACAAGTCGATCTAGTTTAACCTACTATCCTTCAGGGCTGTTTTAGTGGAAAGTCAGGCTTGCCTTAAACTTGCGTTAAACTTGACACAACTTCTCCACTAAATGTGGACAGAAGTAGCAAGCTCCAGCTCCTGACTCCTTCAAAGAAGTATGAAATGTTAGAGACAGGTGACAAGTTATTTCCAACCACAGCCAAATTCAATTGAGGCAAAACATGAGTGATCCCCCCTTTCTTTTGTGCAAGGAGAGGACTTTGGATTAATACTGCCCAAATACAAGAACATTTAATAGAAACATTCATTGCCACAATAAAGTACCATACAGTGCACACATAATACAGTCATACACTGCATACATAATAGTGCTACACAGTGAACACATAAAAGCATCACACATTGCCCAAATAGTACAAAAGAGTGCCCAAATGATACCACTATACAGTGCTTCAATAATATCACAGCTGGCACCAGGGGTAAGTTTGCCACTAGCTTCCAGGAAAAAAGTCAGGAAAGGTCCATATGTTGTGTCTTCTAAATGGTGGAGACCCTAGACCAATTGCTTCATTATGCCCATGCTAAAATCCGGCCCTTCCTGATCCCACTTGTATAGAATTTTCATAGCCAGGACCGGTGACTTTGTTGTCCAAGGGCCCAGCTATATCTGGACCGGGTTCTGGTTAAAGTATCTATAAGGTGCTCTAATGCAAAGGGGCCTGTCTTGGTAATAGGTTCTCTTTAAATATTGCAATTCATGTTATTTCACTCCAATATCCCATTAATTCGAAGCAATTTTTTTATTTTTTGAGACAATTTTAAAAAGCTTCGTTATTTAATTTTTTTTATGCAGTTTGGCCGGGTTCCCACAGGGCGGAGACGTTACTTAAAAATCATGCAGCGTGTCCAACCTGGAACCCGCAGTACATTCCGTCCGAAAAATCGCACCACATTGTGATGCGGTTTTTCAAACGGAATACCCGCTGCGGAAGAAAGTGTTCATACTTACCCCCTCCTTTGACATCCGCACCGGCCTCCCAGGATGAAGTTGTAGGCCATGTGATGCTGCAGCCTGTCATTGACTGCAGCCGTCACATGGGATGCAACGTCATTCCAGGAGGCTGGACTGCAAGATGAAGGAGGGCGTTCTGGGTAAGTTGCGATTTTTGCGGCGTAATCACTGCGAATGCGCCGCAAAAGTCGCAACGCTTGGCTTTCTGTTGCGGGTTTTGCATCCCTATTGAATTCATTGGGGAAAACCTGCAACGGAAAATCAATAAAAACGCTGCATAAATTGACATGCTGTGGAATTAAATTCCGCACTGTAATTTAATTTATTAACATTTACACTGCGGTTTTTTTCCGCAGCGTGGGCATGAGATTTTCTAAATTTCATCCACTTTGATGCTACTGTAAATGCTGCGGAACTTCTGCGAAGTTTACGGTACGTGGAAACCCGACCGGACTTGTTCAAAACAGGTAAATGTTTCATCTTCAGTCATGACAGACACTGAATTTATTCTTCACATGGAGCCAGGTGAACATAAATAGAGATTTCGCATCCTCAGCATTTAAGTAATCAATGTCATGGAAATTCTAGCAGATCCCCGGAGATTTCACCTGTCCAGCTGTGGCGTAAAAGCCATTCCTGTGTTTGAATGAGAATTTTTTTTTCTCCAAGTCCCTAATTTGCAGGAATATTCACAGATGCCTGGGGAACATTTTTTCACATAAATAAGCCATGGGTCATTTGAGAAGAGATAAAAAAAAATTAAATGATAAGGATTTTTTTTCTGCGTAGACAACATGTAACTTGAAAGGTCTCTTAAATCAAACGAATGTCCATGATAATCACTTAGCAGCAGAGAGTATATTGTTTTAGAGCTCCATAGGCTATGAACGCCTGCCGCGAGGGGATATGATTTATACACTGTATAAAGTGGTTTTGTGTGTGCAAGCAGAATTGGCAATAATGGATATCAGATAGCCGGGATTAGATATTTTTGGTTCCTGATCACACCTTATCCAATCATTATGCTGTTTTTCGTGTTTTTTTTTAGGAATGAGTGCAAATTATGTATAGAAAAGTATATTGTAGTCAAAGCGGTGGCATCTGTTTTTCCATTCATAGTATTTTTAATTGAGATCAATGGGATGACGATATCCAATCCCATCACCCGGACCTGCCTTTGGTATGTGTGGCAACCTGTGCAGAGTTAAGTGGAAGCCATGGCACCCAAGATTTGTGACTACCACGAATCTTAAAATGAATTGTATAGCAGTATTATTTAGACACTGCATAGAACTGTTATTAGATTACTAAGGTCTCTTGCACACGACCGTTGTGCCACTCAGGCCGTTTTTGACGGCATCCGAGTGGCACACGATAGTTTTCAAGGACCCATTCACTTTAGCGAGTGAATCAGGTCTGTGAAAAATGGTCCGAGTCTCTGATCCGATCCATGTCCTATCTTTCCTCGGATCACTGACGGGACTCGGACGGAACACTTAGTCGTGTGCATGGGGCGTTAATGTATGGAGCTGTTATTTGGACACTGTATGTGGGTATTTATTTAGGCATTGTGTGGCACTGCTACTTAGGTACTGTACAGTATATTATTTTTACACTGTATAGCATTGTTATTTAGACAACTGTATGGAAATGATATTTGACCAACTGGGCACCATCCTGTATGACGTTGATAGTTGGGCACTATATGGTATGGGTATTTGCATACTGTGCACCATATGGGGCAGGGGCATTAACTAATGACACTGCACAGGGCAGCATCACACTTAAGGGTGGCCATGCCCATCACATCTGTCATCTCAATGTAAAAGGCAAAAAAAAAAGAAATGGAATCAGGGACGTCATTTGTGTCAGACAAAAGAATATAGCATGTAGCATATATATCAATGTTTTTCTGTGCGTTGTAATTGACGTCGGTCTAGGGTCGGACTGGCCCTAAAACAATAATGGGCCACAAAGGTCTTCTACGGACGTCAGAGCCCATTTGGAGCTGACTTCGGAGCCAAGTCCATATATGCATCCAAGAATCCAACATCTAATAACTCATGGTGGTACTAACATTTGGCATAGCCAATGATAAGCTTCCCCTCTTATCTTCGATGGCCCTGACTTTTGGGTCGATCAAAATATCATCACTGATTTGGTGGCACTCTAGCAGTTGTGAAAGGGAATGGAGACCTCCTATTCTGAGCAGGTCTTCTAAAATAATGGTGTAGCCTATATTCCATGAATTGCAGAAAGAATAAGTCAATGTAAAGTTCCTGGCAGGTGCACATAGCAGGCCTGTTTTGTGTCCTAAATGTAATATATTTCTTAGTTAATATGTTTTACATTTGTGGAATTGCGAAAATTCTATTACTTACTTTTTTTTTTTTACCTTCTCAATGTTATGGCCAAGTCAAGAGTTAGGCCCCAGGTACACGAACGTGCTTTTGCGGCCGCAATTCCCCCAAGAATCCACGGGAGAATTGCGGCCCCATTCATTCCTATGGGGCCATGCCCACGACCGTGGTTTCCACGGTCCATGCATGGCCCAGGAGCCCGGACTGCAGAAAGAACGGGCAAGTCTTATTACGGCAGTGTTCTGCGGTCCATGCTCATACCAAATAATGGCCGCGGCCATGTGCACGGCCCGCGATTTGAGGGCGGCCTGCAGGTGAGACTCCGCCCCCCGGCCGACCCGAAAATCACGGCACATGCATACGGTCGTGTGCCTGAGGTCTAAAGGGGCTGTCTTTTCCCGACACCCCAGGCAAATAGCTGATTTTCCCAGGAAAAGTTTCAGCCAGCCAGACATCTACCCTACAGTACCACTGCTGGAAAATATAGTATTACACGGCCTCCATTCAGATGAATGGCTATTCATGTTAAATATGGACGGCTCGTGTCTTGCAGAATGGGAGTCACTCTTATAAGTGGACCCCTGTCTATAATGACCATATGGGCGTACAGAGTATATGGACAGGGATTGTCTTCACGAGACAACCCCTTTAACATGGCCAGTGGCTATAATCCCAGACAGGAGTGACTGTGGGTACCAGTTACTGCACCGCCTTTGATGTAATATTCTCACATTTCGAAATCAGATGTCATTAAATGCTGACACCAGTGAACCCCTTAAAGAACAATTCCATCAAAAACTGCAAGATCGATGGCAATTTTTTTTTTAACCTGTAGTATAGGGCTGAGGTCTCCTCACACACTATGCTGCATTTTGGGTGCTTTGCCGCAAGGCAGGGCCGGATGGACAGAGGTAGAAATGGTGGCCAGACAAGAGTGGGCAGGGAGCAGGTAGGCAGTTAGTATAGTGCCACATCACAAGTGATATAATCATCAAGTGACACTGCAGCTCTGTGACGTGCCCAAAGTGACAAGCATGCCACCAGAGCCATAACTTGAAGCTCCAGGACTCCAATGAAAAAAATGTAACAGGGCTCCCCACCTACCATATATCACTAATAATAATGCTATGTTGTTAAGTCGCAGAGGAACTTTTGGGACCCCTCAGACAGCAGGACCCGGGAGCAACTGTTACCTCGGGCACCCACTATAGCTGTACCTTGCTAGCCACAGGTTTGCCACTCTTGAAGAAAATACCAGTCTAAAAAAATTCTAATCTTCTCTTTTTTAAAAAAAAAAAAAAAATTAAATTCTCAAATCTATGTTGAAGCCATTTTTTGTAAGATTTTTGAAAATAAAATTCTCAGCTTCTCATCCCGCCACATTGCTATATAGCGTACTGTCCATAAATCAGCGTGGAAAACATCAGCGTATATTAAATCTCCAGTCATACTGCTACCATGTCCAAGGCTTGAAGATTTCGGCATGCTCAGACTTTAAATAAGGAGAAATAAAATGTATAATGAAAGTTTTTCTACTGAAATGAAGGAGACTTAAAGGACTCGAGCGGCTGACATTTCAACTCCTACCTAGCATCATAATGATTGATTGACGGGACGCATCCAATTCATTTTCATGTCAATAAGATTTCTTGTTCGCAACGATCCGCGTGGAAGCGAATGAGACAAGGCAGGATCGGAAACAGATTGTATACTCTGAAAAGCACACATATATTGTTCTGCTCTGATTCTCGTTCTTATTAATTCCATTAAGTTTGTATCAGGTGGTTACAATATTCCTTTGTCTCGTACTTTTATTAGTCGTGTGCAAAGTGCCTTTCAAACGTCTCGGCCGCTTCATTTAGGACTGAATTTTGGATGAGAAAAAAGAAATCACTTCCTATAATTATCCTACTGGAAATATTTTAATTAACCAGATCAGCATGACTTGATAAGTGCAGGGTAATTTTAGATTCTTCGGCTTTTGCCGAGTCCATAGAGAATCTTTGTGTATTTTTTAGCTATTTTTTCCATTTAGTTGACGATTTTTCTCTTTTTTTCCCCAACAGAAGCTTTTTAAGTAAGAGCAATAAATGTAGGTGAATCAGATACTGTATTTTGCTGTATTCTCATCCCTATAACGAGCTAACGTGGTATATCAATCAGGCTTACTAAATTAACATTTCACTCATACTGATGCACAAAGCCTTTTAATAAGGACTTTCAAGCCTCCAAGCTCCGGATTTCTGGCTGCCTGTTTCTAGGCAACTGAGGAATTGGCATAAAACATTTCTAATGCACTTTTTAAAGAACAAATTGGTGGTATTGAAAAAATAGACGTAGAAAAAATTGGCAGAGATTTAAAAAATAAACAACAAATTTTAGGACCTTAACGTGAATGTCCATCCTTGTGCACCATTTTGGTTTTCTATTCTAAATAGGTTCAAAATTACATGCTGATTCATTTCTTAATATATCTCTATAACGGTCGGAGCTCCATTTTACTAATATTGAGCCTTAAACTCCCATGCATATACATAAAGTCATATGATAACATGCTGGCTTCCTGCAGTCACCACTAGGGGGAGCTTAGGAGCTAACTGCATACTGTTTATATATTGAACTCAATAATAGCACAATGTGCAGTAAGCTCTCATGCTCCCTCTAGTGGAGGCTGTTGATTATCTTGAGCTGTGCTCGCACAGGAGCAAAGGAACAATGCAGTTTTGCACAATTACATCTCAGGCAGCAGTGTGAGTACAAGGAGAAGCTGCTTTTAATCAGCAGCAGCTTCTCCCCGCGCAGTAATAGTACATTTGACATTTTTTGCCCGCTTTTTTCCCCCAAAAAAATGCCAGTACATTTTTGGGAAAAATAATGCAGCTACATCCAAGCAAAAACCACTGTAAAAACTGTAGATATTAATGCAGCCTATCCTCTACTCTCCCCCCTTAATGTGCTTTCCCCCCACCCTTTACCTTAGTTCACAAATCATATACATATGTTTTATAATAACTTGTATAAAAAATTGGACAATGCATGCATAATGATAGGTAGATAGAAATTAGATAGATTAGATAGATAGATAGATAGATAGATAGATAGATAAGAGATAGATAGATAGATAGATAGATAGATAGATAGATAGATAGATAGATAGATAGATAGATAGATAGATAGATAGATAGATAGATAGATAGATAGATAGATAGATAGATAGATAGATGATAGATAGATAGATAGATAGATAGATAGATAGATAGATAGATAGATAGATAGATAGATAGATAGATAGATTATAGAGCTCAATATAAGATTTGCTGGGCTCTTCATATTAATTATGTACTTCCAGATGATGTTAACTGTAATTTCTAAAGTTGATAAATAAACAGATTGCATTAAGAAGAAAATTTAGCACAATTATGCAATTTACATTTACTGTTTAGTAATGTTTTTCACTTATTTCTAAGTATAGTATGTTCTGAAAAATTAACCTAATGTTTAGAAGGATAAGGATCTTTAAAACGGTGTAATTTAAATTGAAAAAAAAATTTAATCTGTAAAATGTAATCTAGGATATCATGTTTTATGCGAGTGAATGAGCGTGTCATAGAAATAGGAAAAGGGAATTCCACTCACTCTGCCTTCTCTACAGCAAAAATCCTAATAAGAAATAACATATGCATACATTACCTAGATGGAGCGCTCCTGCAACTGCAGATATGTGTAATATGGACCTCCCTCTATAACAGCAGTCTGGCTGTGTAGTCTGGACCTCCCTCTATAACAGCAGTCTGTGTAGTCTGGACACCCCCCCTATGACAGCAGACTAGCTGTGTAGTCTGGACCTCCCCCTATAACAGCTGTCTGGCTGTGTAATCTGGACCTCCCTCTATAACAGCAGTCTGGCTGTGTAGTCTGGACCTCCCTCTATAAGAGCAGTCTTGCCGTGTAGGCTGGACCTCCCTCTATAACAGCAGTCTGGCTGTGTAGTCTGGACCTCCCTCTATAACAGCAGTCTGTGTAGTCTGGACACCCCCCCCTATGACAGCAGACTAGCTGTGTAGTCTGGACCTCCCCCTATAACAGCTGTCTGGCTGTGTAATCTGGACCTCCCTCTATAACAGCAGTCTGGCTGTGTAGTCTGGACCTCCCTCAATAAGAGCAGTCTTGCCGTGTAGGCTGGACCTCCCTCTATAACAGCAGTTTGGCTGTGTAGTCTGGACCTCCCTCTATAACAGCAGTCTGTGTAGTCTGGGCACCCCCCCTATGACAGCAGACTAGCTGTGTAGTCTGGACCTCCCCCTATAACAGCAGTCTGGCTGTGTAGTCTGGACCTCCCTCTATAAGAGCAGTCTTGCCGTGTAGGCTGGACATCCCTCTATAACAGCAGTCTGTCTGTGTAGTCTGGACCCCCCCTATGACAGCAGACTGGCTGTGTAGTCTGGACCTCCCCCTATAACAGCAGTCTGGCTGTGTAGTCTGGACCTCCCTCTATAAGAGCAGTCTTGCCGTGTAGGCTGGACATCCCTCTATAACAGCAGTCTGTCTGTGTAGTCTGGACCCCCCCTATGACAGCAGACTGGCTGTGTAGTCTGGACCTCCCCCTATAACAGCTGTCTGGCTGTGTAATCTGGACCTCCCTCTATAACAGCAGTCTGGCTGTGTAGTCTGGACCTCCCTCTATAACAGCAGTCTGGCTGTGTAGTCTTTACCCCCCCTACAATAACAGACTGGCTGTGTAGTCTGGAGCGCCCCCTATAACAGTGGTCTGGATGTGTAGTCTGAAGTGCCCCCTATAATAGTAGTCTGGATGTGTAGTGTGCAGCGCCCCCTATAACAGCAGTCTGTCTGTGTATTCTGGACCTCCCCCTATAACAGCAGTTTGGCTGTGTAGTCTGCACCTCCCCCTACAACAGTAATCTGGATGTGTAGCCTGGAGTTTCACCTATAACAGCAGTCTGGCTGTGTATTCTGGACCTCCCCCTATAACAGCAGTTTGGATGTGTAGTCTAGGAGTGCCCCCTACAACAGTAGTCTGGATGTGTAGTCTGGAGTTCCCCATATAACAGCAGTCTGGCTGTGTAGTCTGGACCTCCCCCTATAACAGTAGTCTGGATGTGTAGTCTAGGAGCGCCCTCTACAACAGTAGTCTGGATGTGTAGTCTGGAGTTCCCCATATAACAGCAGTCTGGCTGTGTAGTCTGGACCTCCCCCTATAACAGTAGTCTGGATGTGTAGTCTGGACCTCCCCCTATAACAGTAGTCTGGATGTGTAGTCTAGGAGTGCCCCCTACAACAGTAGTCTGGATGTGTAGTCTGGAGTTCCCCATATAACAGCAGTCTGGCTGTGTAGTCTGGACCTCCCCCTATAACAGTAGTCTGGCTGTGTAGTCTGGACCTCCCTCTATAACAGCAGTCTGTGTAGTCTGGACACCCCCCCTATGACAGCAGACTAGCTGTGTAGTCTGGACCTCCCCCTATAACAGCAGTCTGGCTGTGTAGTCTGGACCTCCCTCTATAAGAGCAGTCTTGCCGTGTAGGCTGGACATCCCTCTATAACAGCAGTCTGTCTGTGTAGTCTGGACCCCCCCTATGACAGCAGACTGGCTGTGTAGTCTGGACCTCCCCCTATAACAGCAGTCTGGCTGTGTAGTCTGGACCTCCCTCTATAAGAGCAGTCTTGCCGTGTAGGCTGGACATCCCTCTATAACAGCAGTCTGTCTGTGTAGTCTGGACCCCCCCTATGACAGCAGACTGGCTGTGTAGTCTGGACCTCCCCCTATAACAGCTGTCTGGCTGTGTAATCTGGACCTCCCTCTATAACAGCAGTCTGGCTGTGTAGTCTGGACCTCCCTCTATAACAGCAGTCTGGCTGTGTAGTCTTTACCCCCCCCTACAATAACAGACTGGCTGTGTAGTCTGGAGCGCCCCCTATAACAGTGGTCTGGATGTGTAGTCTGAAGTGCCCCCTATAATAGTAGTCTGGATGTGTAGTGTGCAGCGCCCCCTATAACAGCAGTCTGTCTGTGTATTCTGGACCTCCCCCTATAACAGCAGTTTGGCTGTGTAGTCTGCACCTCCCCCTACAACAGTAATCTGGATGTGTAGCCTGGAGTTTCACCTATAACAGCAGTCTGGCTGTGTATTCTGGACCTCCCCCTATAACAGCAGTTTGGATGTGTAGTCTAGGAGTGCCCCCTACAACAGTAGTCTGGATGTGTAGTCTGGAGTTCCCCATATAACAGCAGTCTGGCTGTGTAGTCTGGACCTCCCCCTATAACAGTAGTCTGGATGTGTAGTCTAGGAGCGCCCTCTACAACAGTAGTCTGGATGTGTAGTCTGGAGTTCCCCATATAACAGCAGTCTGGCTGTGTAGTCTGGACCTCCCCCTATAACAGTAGTCTGGATGTGTAGTCTGGACCTCCCCCTATAACAGTAGTCTGGATGTGTAGTCTAGGAGTGCCCCCTACAACAGTAGTCTGGATGTGTAGTCTGGAGTTCCCCATATAACAGCAGTCTGGCTGTGTAGTCTGGACCTCCCCTACAACAGTAGTCTGGCTGTATAGTCTGGAGCACTCCCTATAACAGTAGACTGCCTGGATAGTCTGGAGCGCCCCGAATAACAGCAGTCCCACTTTGTATCCCATGTAATCTACGTTTTTTATGTAGGACTGCAAGTAAACCAAATGACACATGTGCAAGCTAAAGAAGTAGCAGAGCTGAGTTTCCTATTTGACATTATAAGCCATGATATCATGATGTGTAATCTATGGTTTCTATAGCACTACAGGTAAACTGAAAACATTTTTACTTTGCCCAACAGAAGCAGTAAAATGACAAGACCATGTCTACTACACCCACAATCCCCCCACTCATATATCATCCATTATAGTCCTTTACTCCGCACATTTACAGGAACAGACGAGCTTACACACCGTTATTATTATTGATCTGTATAGGGCCAGTATCTTCAGTGGCATTGTACAAAGTGGTAAAAAATAGAGGTAAGCTATGTACAATATATTTGCAATAAACAGGGATATAATTTATCCTTAATAAAACATCTGTCAGAATAGTATAGGGTATCAGTTCTTACCATAAGAGCTGACAATCTATGGAAGGCAAATATGTTGTCTAAAATAAAGTTTATCTTCCTTCCCAATTGAATATAAAGGACCAGGAATAAAACTTCAATGTATATAATGTGTAGATATACCCTCGTCTCTTCTATAAGCGGTTAAATGGAACATTCTGTACTGCAAATTATTTTCTTAATATATGTCAAGCTTTTTCAGCGTCTTCCATGTTAACGTTCTATCAGCCACAGCCTGCGATTTGCCTCTGTCATTTTAATCTCTGGAACCGGTACGTTCCCGTGAGTGCAGAATATTGCCTGGAAAGTATCTAGGTCAGATAGGAGGCCGAGCATATCCCTTATCCTACAATAATATTCAGACAGCATACATGAGCGTAGCCAGAGAAATGATTGAGGTGTGCTGGCCTGAATCTAAAGCAATGTGCTATGAATTACTGATAACATGCAGATCCTTTCAAGCTGCAAAGTTGGGCTCGATGGAAAGTCTGGAGCATTGTGCAATGGAGGATGGAGTAATTGCAAAGGATTTGGCCATAGTATTCCGAGTGATATTCAACATAGCCGCTCAGGCGGATAACATATTGTTCATGCATCCAGAGAAGTGTAGCTTTAAAAACTTCCAACTCGTGCCTTCTTCTATAAACACCAGTGAGCATTTCATGTTGTAAATTTATGTCACAGGGGGAAATAAATAGGTAGAAACATGATGGACAAAACGTGCAAATCTTCTGATAATAGTAATCAGGGGGGAGGGGAGGGGGTTGGTGGTGCATGTGCAGCGGATACTGAGTGCCACGAGCGACAGAGCTTACGTTGGATGGTGCCATGTACAGTACCTTCATTTGGTGCCCCTACCATTATGGTGTAGTCATAAAGTTTAAAATACTTATACCATATTGTGCCAAATTAACAGCATGATACAGGATGTTGCCCAAATAACTGAAATATGTTGGCCAAATAAAACTTCTATACAGTTGCCTACTTAACAATGCCATAAGGTGCTGCTACTGCCATATACACTACTGCAAAAGTAATACACTTTACAGTGCTTGTATAACATAATGCCACCATACAGTGCACAAATACCAACATACAGTAATAACAACTCCATACAAACAATAATCTAATAACAATGGGTATACAATGTCTAAATAATACTGTTATACAAATAATATTAAAGGGGTTATCCCCTGAATCCCTTTTGTATAAAAAGTCCTGAAAAGCTGTTAACGGGATTTTCCAAGATTTTTATTTTGATGGCTGATCTTTTGGATAGGTCAACAATATAAGATCAGCTGATCGGCGGGGGTGCCCCCATTGAGCTTATATTACTGACCTATCCTAAGGATAGGCCATCAATATAAAAGACCTGGAAACCTCTTTACTGTTTTAAAGTAATCTGCAGTGTTTCTACAATATTAAAAAAAAACTTTTGTCAATCATTTTTTTGCTTCCCTGTGTCCCCCTTGGTGCTGCTGCTAATCTGTGCTACTGGGGGCAGGCTTTAGATAGAATTAGTCTCCTTTCCCCTCTGGCAGCTGACAATATCGTCCCTTCTTAATTCCCCCGCAGAAGGAAATTCCTCAGCTATACTGCCATGCTGCTCAGCTTTCTGCCCTGCTTGTCAGGAAAGAAGCAATTTCTATTGGCTGCTCTGCAGTTAACAGAGGAACACTATGAAAAGAACAGGCTGTGGGAAAGCCAGTGGGCAAGCATGTCCACCAACACTCAGATTATTAGATGAACAGGCACGTTGCTATAGACTTCGAACACCAGGTGGCGCCATACTATGTAAGTAAATGTCATAACTTCATTGTAACTTTTTTTTCAACAGCATGTAAATGGAAACATTGATTATTTTTGATGATCTATAGAATTAATGGGTCGGACAACTTCTTTAATATACCTTGTGGTGCCAGATAACCCATTAGACTTTATTGATGATATGTCCTGTGCGTACAACGATAACAACAAAGATTATGATGATATTGAAAGAGGACATGTTCTATATAGATGAAGGGTAGACCTCATAATCATAACTTCTGGATGGGCCCCAAAGAACCCCAGTCCAACACTGCTCCTCCATTACCTCAACGTGACCTAATAGGTCTTTTTACTGGGGTTGATGTTATTTGTTAGGGACTGGGAAGCTGATTTCCAGAGATATCTATGGCGCATGATGTTACATGATCAGATAAGTATTTTCAACAAGATTGAAACAAGAACCTAAATAGATGAATTTCTGATCATGCTGGCTGATAAAATGAATACAACACGGCTCCGTTTCCAGACGCAAGTACTTTTCCTATTAATATCTCTAGACAGCTCGGTAACGGCAGATGTGTTCCAGTAAACGTAATAGGATAAAAAAAATAAATAATATGGTTGATACAATGGAAATGATTTGTGAAAAAATGAAATATGTTTGGAGGTTTAAGGTACTGCCGTATTTAAATGTGATTTATAGATTCCACAGAATACAATGAGAGATCGGCCCTGATTGTATTGACATGAGTCGAGAGTGTAGGGATTAGTTACCGAATATATCTCTACTCAGCACCGAGAGGACATAATGATAGCTAATCCAGCTGGTTATTATTTGTCTGTTTGTCGAATCAAGCTATTAAGGATTAACTTAATCCAATATAGGTTTCGGCCGTGTGTAGAATTCTTTATGACTACAGATATAGGCAATGACTGCTGCAGTTGGAGCAGCATTATAGTCCTATAATACGTATATAGCAGAGGACACAGCAGGATCTTCGTACAAATATATTTGAGAATTGATGTCTTTAAAGACCAAAAGGAAATACTTGGAAATGAGTTCTCCTCGTGAATGAACTCTTTTAATTCTATCGGCATCCTGGTCTCCTACATGAGAGGATCCTGAGTGACGACCACTAATGGTAGCCATTGCATTAGCCATTAGGTTTTTTTTCACAGAACCTAAATGGTCTATCTGTGTGTCAGTCTTCACTATAATTCTTCAAACCTACATGAGACCTTAAAGGGAACCTGTCACAAGCCGTTTCCTCCTCTCCTAAACTCCTCCTCTGACCGTAATAGACAATCTGCAAATATTTTGTGCCTTTTATGGTAATAATCCGGTAGTCTCGTTCGTTCCTCTTCTTATACCCGCCCACCGCCAAAAACTGGCCCGTCTTAAATGCCGAAATCTCATCTGAGATAGCGCACATGCGACTGTCATGTATGGTCCGACCCCTCAACCTGCTGCGCCCGGTGCTCAAATCTAGTTACTGCGCATGCGCCGCTATGGTGCCCCATTGTGCGCATGCACCAGAACAGGACATTGATGCGCAAGCGTGGGATTTCGTGTGTGCTGGGGTAGTGAGAAGCTGTCAATCAAAAGTAAGGAGGCGGGGTAAACTCGGAAAGGCTTGAGGAATGAAGATGTGACTCTTTTATTCTCATTAGCATACGGTGCACGGTGCAGGAACATTAAAGAATGCAATACTAAAGGTACAGAGCCGACATAGAAGATAATTAGGTTACATAAACATGATTTTTCACCCACTACCACCAGGTATTGCAGGTTTAATAGGTGAAATGCTGGTGACGGGGACCCTTTAAAGGAGCATTACAACCACAACCAATTGAAGTTGGAGTATCTCCAAGGGGTTAAGTAATATGTTTTATTGGGGACATCATATTTTTTTTTTATACATCACAAATTTAAAGTGTAACTAAACGTTTAACAAACTTCTGACATGTCATAGTGACATATCAGAATTTTGGATTGGTCGGGGTCTGAGCACTAGGACCCCCACCAATCGTTAAAATGAAGCGTCAATAGCGCTTGTGTTAGCGCTCAGTGGCTTAGTTTATGTTCGGCTTTTTCCCGAAAGCCGATGTATCGGAGTACGGGCTCATAGACTTTCTATTAAGTCTGTACTCCGATACATTGATTTCCAGAAAAGGCCGAACAGAAACAAAGCGGTTGAGCGCTCACACGAGCGCTTCTGCAGATTCGTTTTAGCGATTGCTGGGGGTCTCAGTGCTCGGACCCCCACCAATCAAAACTTCTGATATGTCACTATGACATGTCAGAAGTTTGTCAAACCTTTAGTTACACTTTAAATAATTTATTGGATAACAAAGGTGCCCAAGTTCTGTATATCTCGCCATATGTCCCAATAAAGAATATTTTGTTCCAAGAGTCACTGGTGAATCGGGTTTCGAAGGCAAAGTTGATAAACTCAGAACAAAAGAAGAGTAATATCCACTTACTTCAAGAGCTAATTTGTTGTTTTTTTGGCTTCATTGATATTTTTTTTTACATTGTCTGAAGGGCTTGCCAGCTGGTGTTTTCTAGAACTCATCCATCTTCACACACAAGTAGACAAATACGGTGGGATAAGTGATCTGTAAGTAGATTATCTTGTCTTAAATAACGACAAAAATACAAATATTAAGCCATACAATACACGGACCTGCATTAGCACAATTTTCTCATTAAGTTCCAATTTAGAAATGCAAATGTACTTAACTACGGACTTAGTAATGGAGCAGCCGCATCTCTGGATGATATATCTTTACATTGTGCTTCTCGCATGAATAATAAGATTACCAGGGATTTGCAAACAATAGGCAATAGCTCGGAATAAAGGAGATTGAATCAGGTCAACTGGAGGACTCAACCTATTTTGGCTTTGACCTCTACAACCCCTTTTCAGATTGTATATCCAATAGGGTAATGCTGATTTTGAGGGGCTCGGCTGCTGGTAAACCCCTGTGAATAGCTGTAATCATTGAAAGAGTTCCAATGTAAATGGAAATTTCCTGACCAATTATAAGGCTATCATTAAGATACCCTTGAGAAATCTGACGGCGAAACGCGCGTCGGGGCGTTGCGTGTGGAGATAGGTTGTTTGTGACTCACCATGCAACCAGCGGGGTCGGTACAGTTCTTTGGCCCTTTAGTTTGGGTGATTCTTTCTTTGACCTATATAATCTTATATTGGACTTATATCTATATATTTTTGAACAATCTCTCGTGTCACTGGCCATTTGTGTAGTTTATTCGTCGCTTTTTGCCCTATGATACTTTTTTCAGTGCACATAAATCTCTTTTGAACCAAGTTTTCTGTACATTACCGCATCACATGAAGTCTATATGGTATTAGCATGTCATTTGTGTAGTCTTCATCGTATCTCCACACTATTTTTCATCTGTCTGTATAATTGTTTTTTTAACTTTTGATGGTCAATATGTTCTTATGATTATTGTAATAAAGTATTTCTATTTTTTCATGGTACATATTGTGTACTTTGTGGTATTTATTCAGTTTTCGATATATTATACAGTATTTCCTCACGTATATATATATGTATTCATTTTTGTCTTTTGATATGTGTGGACGCCTAATTTTTGACGTTTGTCTAGGGTCTATATCTGTATAGGTATTCATTATCATTAAGGGGCTTTCTGGGACTTTGATATTGAGAGTCTATCCTTAGGATAGACCATTAATATCAGATCGGTGAGGATTCGACTCCCAGGACATCCCTATCGATTAGCTGATTGGAGGAGTTTACCAGGCACAGCTCCGTATATTTAGTAGTGGCTGTGCCTGGTATTGCAGCCTAGTCCCATTCACATACATGGGACTGAGCTTTAGAGAACTGCAGTACCAGGCACAGCCACTATCAAATGTATGGAGATGTGCCCGGTAAGCCATGAAGGGGACGTGTCCCCTTCAATCATCTGATCAGAGGAGGTGGTGCAGGAAGTCACACCCACTCTGATGTATTAATAGTCTTTCCTATGGAAAGGCCATGAATATCAAAGTTCTGGAAAACCCCTTCAATACCGATAAGTGCCTATTCATGATATTGGTCTTCCAGAGCTCTTTGGATTCTTATAGAGAAGCTCTAGACTAATCAAATGCTGGTCAGAGGATCCTCATAATTACCTAAACAGGCCCTAAAATAGGGCAATTTAAATGTGGGGTTGTTAAGGAGTAGAGAAAAGGGTCAGCTTTTTTTTTTTAGAACATAAACAGCGCCATTCTTGTCTGTGGGTTGTGTCTGGTATTGCAGCTAATCTATAGTCAAGTGGATAATTCTGGGTTGCAATACCAGGCACAGCCCATGGACACAAGTGGCGCTGTTTCTAAATTTGGCACCCATATAAAAACACTGCATGGCATTATCTAGAATTGACTGAACTTTTAATAATTCACATTTCCAACATTGTCCAGCTAGAGCAACATTGGTGGTTTGGGATTTCACTTGAATCACAGGACGACCAACCAATTTATCCAGGTTATCTTGGATGTAACTAGCTGCTACATGAATGAGCAGCATCCGCACAGTCCCATCAATACTACCTTATGCCAACACCAATAGATGCAGCGGCACTGTCATCTCTGCGTTAAGTGGTGATGTTCGCACCAGCGCCAGTATCCTCACACACCTCTATTCAGAGGTGACATCAATTTTACAAATTGATTCATTAAAACACTAAAACTCCTTTAGTTGGGTATATAATGGTCCAAAAATACCAATAATCTGGCATACTACTATGCCCTTTTTACTACAATATGCCAACACCAATGTACGCAGTGGCGCTGCTCTTCCTGCACTAAGTGATGATGTCCGCACTAGCGCCGATGTCCTCACATAAGCAAATATATTTTTATGCTAGCACCTCTTCATGTATGTGTCTCTGTGTATATGCATGTATGTGTCTCTGTGTGTGTATATATGTATGTATGTATGTATGTATGTATGTATGCATGTATGTGTCTCTGTGTGTGTATATATGTATGTATGTATGTATGTATGTATGTGTCTCTGTGTATATGCATGTATGTGTCTCTGTGTATATGTATGTATGTATGTATGTATGTGTCTCTTTGTATATGTATGTATGTATGTATGTATGTATGTATGTATGTATGTATGTATGTATGTATGTGTCTCTGTATATATGTGTGTATGTATGTATGTATGTATGTATGTGTCTCTGTGTATATGTATATATGTATGTATGTATGTATGTGTCTCTGTGTATATGTATGTATGTATGTATGTGTCTCTGTGTATATGTATGTATGTATGTATGTATGTGTCTCTGTGTATATGTATGTATGTATGTATGTATGTGTCTCTGTGTATTTATGTATGACTGTGTATGTAAGATTGAATAATTGTTAAGTAGATGTATAACAATTTGGGTTTTCTGATAATCCGACATTATAATAATTACTAGTTTTTATGTTTTCTAAAAAAATTCTTGACCCATAAAATAAAGATATAGATGATATTAATAAAAAATAACGAAAAAATTGCATTATTTCCATAGATGTTGAATGTCTTTTGTAGGTTGATAAACTTTTTGTTTTCCTTGGTAGAATTTATATATCAGCAAAAAAAGTTGAACAGAGTTTAGGCGATAATTTATTGAGCACCAGCTTTTTGTTAATAACATATTAAAATGCTTGGGGAGAAGTAGTGATCCATTTTTCAATATTCTTCCAAGGCAGGCATTACAAAACCCCTGTGTATAGTCATGAAAAGGTCTTTCAGTGATCCTGCCAAAATGTTGCTTCTAATGCTTGCTCTTGCCAGCCAAACCTGGCTTGGCAAGCAATACATTATTGCACCAATGTATGCTTAATATGATTTATCACTATTGGCTGACCCGTGAATGATACATTAATACATCAACAGATCAACAGCTATCCGCTCACGAGTGTCCCGTGATGTGATATATTTGTTTATATGAACTGAGAAGGTCATTTGGCTGATCAGTTTATAACTCAAGATTGTCATCTTGCAAAACTATTTGTAAAATCAAA
Source organism: Rhinoderma darwinii (assembly GCF_050947455.1). NCBI lineage: Eukaryota > Metazoa > Chordata > Amphibia > Anura > Rhinodermatidae > Rhinoderma > Rhinoderma darwinii. Next base: position 73,043,909 of record NC_134698.1, on the reverse strand, counting down.
ATGCAAAATCAAAATGCAAAGCGTAAATGGAGAATATGAGATACAATGCAATGAAATATTTGTGTAAATTCCCCCAAAAATGCCAAAAATGTCCTAGATATTATATGCACTGACCCAGTTCCATCTGTTCTGACTGTCCAGAATTACTTAATTTCCATTTGTTTTTAATGACCCAAATTGATTTAGTAGACAATGTCCTAATAATCATTCACTCAAATAACAAATGTTACACTTTTCAGAATTTTCTACGGCCCAAAGCAAGTTAGTTCTCTAGATGTCCATGGATATGGCCACCGCCAATATTCGGCAGTGGTGTCAGCGCTTGTAGTCTGTTTCCCCTATGTAGTGATGTGCATTGTTGCTCGCACATGCACAGTAGCTCTTGGCCTGGCCACCTCTGAGCATTGTAATTGAGATGAATAATACAGCACCCGAGCATGCTCAGAAGTCAAGGACCCATCCTATTTGGCTCAGCCAAAAGCAAGTCCGCAGCTCCCACGATAACGATAAGAATTGTTGTTGAACTTAGGGGACACATCTCAGACACATTTTGCATTTAGGGTCAATTGCCCATCACTCCTATTTCCCAGGCGGTCTTAGTACTGGACCCCCAGGAACAACCTGACAGAGAAGTGAAAAAAAAATCCACTTCACTTTCAGTTCCAGGGCTTGATTTCCGAAAAAATAGAAAAGCACACCATTTGGAAAGATTCTTCAATCCGTATCTCAATAGTGAATAAAGCCACGGCACTCTTTAGTATCGGGCAAAAATTAAGGTATAGTTTTATTGGTGAACAGTTACCATGGAATTTATTTCAGACACCATTAAGAAAAATTCTTCATCAACATAAAGATCACTTTAAATTTAGTATTAGGATCTCCAAGCAAAATCCACAATGGCTTTAAGACTCTGACGTTTCGGGTCGTCTCGAACCTTTTTCAAGTCGCGTCAGATGGATATAGTAGGGAGCTCAAGGTTCAAGCACCCACCGCTGCAGAGGATAATCCTCCTAATTATTACTAAAAATTAAAACTAAAACCACCCACTATTATTATGTCACTATATGGCGGTATTATTTGGGCACTGTATGGCTGTATTGTGTGGCTACTGTATGGTAGTATTATTTTTCATGGTGTAAACATTCTGGTAAATATATATTTATATGATAACAAATGGTGAATAGGAGAGGGGGGTGGGGGGTTCCTACTTGCTTGTCCAGGTTTCCATTTTTTTAGAAAAAACAGCCCTGGTTTCTGTGGTTTGAGGATTAGGAGAGGTTAAGCAACACATCATGATGGGCATAATGTGATTGTATTGCTTCCTGATTCTGCTATTCAGAATGAATGGCAGAACTGGGAGCGGGCATAGAAAAGCAATTAGTGCTGGCAACTATTATTATACTCTGATGCTGTCAGGTCACGTGGGTGCAGATTACAGTCCCACCCAAAACCTGGGAAGAGCAATGCATCGGGCACACAGGGGCTTGGCACTCTGCAGACCCTTCTTTCTGCCGATCAGTGGGGTTACCAGAGGTCGAATCCTCACAGATCATAAAGTAATGGCTTGTTCTAAGGAAAGGTCATCAATGTTAAATAATGGAAAACCCCTTTAAGCAATACATTAATGTCTCCTACTCTCGAGTGCCAAGAAAAAATGAAATAGAATGTGTATATCGTTGTCTAATAGAATAACTTATCAGCTTGAAATAAACCTCTAATTATAAAGAAATGGTCACGTAATAAGACAGGACGTGTTACTGCAACTGAATACATCCTCAACAAGCCTTGGCTGGGTTTCTTTCCGTGACACATTTCTTGAACTCTGAAGTAGAAGAGGTCAAGCTGACAGTAGCAATGTTATTTCCCCCCGAGGCATCCTGGCTGCAAGATCGCATCCCTCATGGAAGATCAGTGGTTACGTCTACTTTGCATTCTATGTATGTGAAGGATCTGTCTGTTATGTAATGTGAAGATAGTAGACAGATATGTTACCAATGTGGACATTGTAAATTCAATCCTATTTGGGGGATACATGTTAATTAGTGTACAGTAACTGTTGTATAACCGCCATCATACGTAGATTTATATATCATTATTATTTATTTTATAGCGCTATGATACTTGAAGTTTATTTATATATATATAACATAAATAAATGATAAAAACAACAAGTATAATAAACATGAGCTTACTGAGTGACTGACCGGTACAGAAGGTGAGGAGAGCCAGCCCGCCAGGGCTTACAATTTTCAAGAGAAGATATAGAAGATCTAGTTAGAAGCTGCTTATAGAGTTGTGTAGGGGGAACAGGGTTATTGCGGGGTGTTAAAGAGGGGGCATTCAGGCTACATTTGGACGTTTGGATGGTGGGAAAGAGTCTAAAGTGTTAGGGTGGTGAGTTTCAGAATATGGGGATGCATGGGAGAAACGTTAGAGGCAATGATGGGAGGAGCAGATAAGATTTTGCGAGTTTACGTGTGGGGAGGTATCGGAAGATTAGGGCAAAGATGTGTGGGGGAGGGGACAGGTTGTGGACTGTCTCGTATGGCATTGTCAGTATTTTTAAAATAAATTTACTGGTCGATGGAAAGCCGGTAAATAGATTGTCAGAGAGGAGAGGCAGTTAGGGCATAAGTGGAGTTGAGGATGGATTGGAGGAGCACAAGCATGTTAGAGGGGAGACCACTGAAGAGGATGGTGCACTAGTCAAGGGGTATGTGGACCCACTAGGCCGCTCCGCTGTAGCGGAGGGGCAGCTGGCCAAACGACAGTCAATGAAAGTCTTAGCGCAAGAGTACCTGTATGAGAGTCTAGACAGGCAAGAGATGTAGCAGACACTTTGGCACAGATGATACGTGGCACAGATGGCGCTTGGCGTTGCAGATGACACAGGATGTGGCAGATGTAACAAACATGACTCCAACACTAGACTTCAGCTCAGGAACAAATAAAGCTACAGGATACGGGAAGCAGGATACGGGAACACTGGGAACAAGGGACCATTTGCTTAAACTAACATGGGAAGACAACAACAACAACGCCCAGGCATTGGAGGAAGAGGGCAGAGCCCTTTTTATACAGCAGGGAGAGTAGGGATTGGATAGGGAGCTTTTAGTACCCTAGCAGCAGCCGAGGACATCTATCTATCATCTATCTACCTACCTACCTACCTACCTACCTACATACATACAATGAAGAGGTCTGTATATGTAAAGATCTAACATTACCATTTTGTAAAAAAATATTTTTGCTGCAAAAAATGATTTACACATCTTTTCCATCACAGAAATCTGCAGTATATCCAGTCACACAAGGACACAATGGTTGAGACTATTAATTCAAACCAAGACTGATCTCTAAGAAGCAATTACTACAATAACAAGTGAAGAGCATTGCATTATGATTCCGTAAAGTGAAATCCATTTACTTGAAATATCTTAAATATTCGGCTTGTCTACAAAAATACCAAAACTGAGTTAATGTTGCTTTATTCAAAGATCTATGGGTTAGGATTTTTAGGGTAAAATTCCACATGTAAATATTATCAAGAGATGTTAATGACCTTCGACCACCTGCAAGATATTGTCTTATAAGGACAACCGCTTTTCATATGCCCTAATAGGACATATGAAGGTCCCAGCGGAGGTTACCTACATCAACAAATAATGACTCCCATTCCAGTGCACCCCGCCCGGACATGTATTACATCATGGTCTCCCATTCCAGTGCACCCCGCCCGGCCATGTATTACATCATGGTCTCCCATTCCAGTGCACCCCGCCCGGCCATGTATTACATCATGGGCTCCAATTCCAGTGCACCCCACCCAGCCATGTATTACATCATATTCTCCCATTCCTCTAAATGGCTGCTAAGTAATACTATGACTATTGCGTAGGGTGGTCGGCCTCCAAATTCACCAAAGTTGTAGGAGGAGTAGGTGGTCGTCTAGAGCGCCATCTATGGATTTAAAGACAAAAAGAAAATTTCTACCTTTACATTTTTTTTACCATTCAATTTTTCCCTTTATAAAGGGGAAAATTTAATTAAATGATTTTCCATCCAACAACTATCAAGCTGAATTTCAGAGACCAAGGAAGGTGAAAGGGGCGCAATTCTGAAACCACCTCCTTTGTCACCAACAAAGCTTATCCCGCTCCTGTACCCAATTGAATCCTGACAGATCCCATTGACATTTAATAGTGTCCATCAGCAAGAATAGTGCTGCCACCTACACTATGCTTGCCATCAAAACAGCAATGGAACCCTGATGAAATAATTGAACCTAAGCAGGGTTCGAACACTAGTTGACTAACCATGAAGGCTCAATTAGGTTATCAGGAGGCTCAATGAATGGCCACCACTGGGTACAGGGCTATTTGTATGCAAACCTTTTCTATATGCCAACATCGCAAATGTACCTGATTCATATTCCAATGGAAATAAAAGTTAAAGTTAAAGTGTAACTAAACATTCAACAAACTTCTGACATGTTATAGTGACATGTCAGAAGTTTTGATTGGTGGGGTCTAAGCACTGAGACTCCCACTAATCGCTAAAACGAAAGTGGCAGAAGAGCTCCTGTGAGCGCTCAGCCGCTTAGTTTCTCTTCGTTTTTTTCCGGAAAGCCGATGTATCGTAGTACGGGCTCATAGACTTTATATTGAGCCCGTACTCCGCTACATTGATTTCTGGAAAAAGCCAAACAGAAACTAAGCGCCTCAGCGCTCACACGAGCGCTTCAGCTGCTTCGTTTTAGCGATTGGTGGGGTCTCATTACTCGGACCCCCAAAAATCAAAACTTCTCACATGTCAATATGACATGTCAGAAGTTTGTTGAACGTTTAGTTACACTTTAAAGTGAAATAACAAATGTAGAAAATATTTTTTAAATCAGGATATTTATTATAGACATCTTATTTTCATTTTTGTTTTTTTTAATGTGTCTATCCATATGAAAACAATGTTCCAGTTTTCACACAGGCCACTAGAGCAGACATAATAGTTTGACACTTTCTGTTTCTCACTTGTCAGCTTTACTGTATAGACAGGAACAGGATCAGCCGAGGGAGAGAGGTTTAATGACAGCTTAATTATACTGCTGGAAGCCTAGATAAGGCAGGATAACAATACTATACACACAGTTTAGGCTCTGAATCCAGCTTTCCTGTCACTCCCCAGTATCTGAGTGATGGAAGCTGTACTTTATCACTGGAGACTGTTATGATCTATGACATTTTTCTGTCAATTGACTTCCATTTATTGCAGTTGCCATGAAGCACAATCTCTCTGCTGTGCTATATATACAGTAAATGTGTGGTTTCCAATACAGCCTCCCCTTGAAATATTCCAGTTGCCACAATGGCCACCAGAGCAGACATAATAATTTGACACTTTCTGTTTCTCACTTGTCTGCTTTACTGTATAAACTGGTACAGGATCAGCCGAGGGAGAGGGGTTTAATGACAGCTTTATTATACTGCTGGAGGCCTAGATAAGGCAGCATAACAATACTATACACACAGTTTAGGCTCTGCATGCCATAAAGCACACTTTCTCTGCTATGCTATGTATGCAGTACAAGTGTGGTCTCCAATACGGCCTCCATTTGAAATATTCCAGTTGTCACAATGGCCACCAGAGCAGACATAATAGGCTGACACTTTCTGTTTCTCACTTGTCAGCTTTACTGTATAGACTGGGACAGAATACTTTTTTAGAAATAAAAAATAAGTAGCTACAAACATCTAATTTACGATATTAAAATTAAATACACAAAGACAATAAAGAGGAAGCAGTATTTTCAACTAACAAATGTAGCTTATTGGCATTTTGAAATACCAGACATTATTACGGTTCTCAAACTATGATAAATGTACAGCGCAGGGTCCTGATATAAATGAATAATTGCACTCTATTTATTCTCTATAGCTGTGCAGAAGTTCATTAGCTTAAATGGTGTCAGTGAATTAGCTGCCTGGTTATCACTGACTCATTGGTAAAAGAGTAAAAGTGACTGACACTGATGACTCTGTTCATTTAAGGGTTCACAATCACATTTTCAAGAACAGGTTGACAGCCAATTAATGCAAGCGACAAGACTTGTGCCCATCGAGTCTTATTACCGACCTGTGATCAATTTGCAATGTAGTTAAGACTTTTAGACACTAGATGGCAAAGTTGCAATAGTAACGCAGCACTCAGATCTGGGAAGATAGAATTATTATTTTTTTTGGGCAGTGGGCATTGCAGCCTCGAAGGGTCAAGCAATAAAGATGAATGGCAGCGGCTAGGCGTGTCTGCCTAGTGAAGCTTGTAGAATTGCTACGATAATGTGTATGTGACAATTGTAAATCTGCAGCAGCTAAATGTACCTGGCCTCTCTTCTTGGGGATTGCAGTGTGTGTTGTGTTTGGAGTCAGCACAATTTGCAGAGATGAACTGAGCAAAAAGAGCAGAAAGCACAAAACTGGCCGCACTGATCAAAGTATATGAGCAGCTCGGATCTCAAAGCAATGGGAGATAAAGTGTCGAAAACATTAAAGGACTGTACAATTGTCTAAATGAGGTGAGGTTGGGAGTGTTTTCTCTACTTGGAGATGGAAAGGTAATTTTTTTTTTCCTGCTCGGAATACAACAGTTGTCATTTATATGGCAGCCTTTTCAGCACAGTAATAGCACTGCAGTATTTTGAAGGTAATTATACAGAAAAGCACAAAGTACAGAACCAAATTTATATTTCTAAGCTAATGTTCACAACAACCTGGTGGAAAGTTTATAAAAATAAAATGTAAATGGGTTGTGTAAATGTGGACATTGCACTATTGCTCTATATACAGGGAATGTGTCGTCTGAGAATTGACCAAATTTTTTGTACCCTTTTTTTTTTATTAGACTTTTTTTTATGTCACTATCCATAAAACAAAAATACTAAAATATTCTAGTATCACACAAAATAAGCTGACTTTTTCTGTTTATGCAGCCTACTTTTTAGCTTTGCTGTGTAGACTGGGGCAGAGGGCGAAGGATGTAATGACAGATGGCAATGCTGTTGCAATGCTGGAGGCTTAGATAAGTCTATAAGGGAAGACAAGAGACACAGATAAGGCTCTGTATGCAGCTCCCTTGCTACCGCCTGGTCAATACAGACGATACAGGAAGGAAGTGTGTGCCTCCAATATGGCCCTCCTAGGGAAGTTTTTAAAAATAAAAGATAAGTAGCTACAACATGTCATTATAAGACTTATGTTATTTCTCTCCTACCAACAAATACCGTTAAATTCATTATACATTTCCATCTTTGTCATTGTTCTGCAAGAAATCTAAGAGGGATTGAGACAGTGTATATCAATGCCATAATAATCGCAATTGACATTGACAATCATAATATACAACGGTCCAAAAAAGAATTATAAATGCAAATAAAAGGAACAGCTAGTAAATGCAAACACACCAGTGCAGTGTAGCGTAAGGTATGATACTCAAATACATAATAGGCCGTAGTGACAAGTATGGGAAATAACATTCTTGGACTAAGTACCTGGCACCATGGCTACATGCCAAGTCTGCACTTATAGAGAAAGAAATAATGAATATTGTAGAAGTATAATGTTTAGTGTAAGGACCCATCTGTACGAGGTTGCCTCCGTCATATTTGATGGGAAGAATAGCGCAGCATGCAGCAATATTCTTGCCATCAAAGCGACAGATGCCATTGTAAGTCAATGTTGGTGTTCGTCATGCTCCTTTGTCGGAGCAGAACAACGGACTGGACAATACAGGTGTGAACTCAGCCTCTCTTCTGCTATATTTGTTGAGGGGCCGACAGAACAAGCTAGTAAGAAATATAGATGCAGTAATGGATGTATAGATAGATAGACAGATAGATAGATAGATAGATAGATAGACAAACAGACAGATAGATAGATAGATAGATAGATAGATAGATAGATAGACAGATAGATAGATAGATAGATAGATAGATAGATACAGTGGCGGATTATCATTAGGGCTGTTCGGGCGGCCGCCCGGGGCCCAAGACTCTCGGGGGGCCCATAGCCGGCCGAACCGCACATGATCGCACGGGCCCCCTCATGCCCGGTGGCGTCGCTAGCAGCGGAGGGGGCCCCGGTGCTAGCGGCAGCCACATTCATTTGTATCTGAGTCCTCAGGACTTAGATACAAATGAATACTATAGGCTGCAACCGGTCACGTTCGGCTTGCAGCCTATAAGGCGCTGGGAAGACTCCCTGCGCAGGCCGGCATGATGAGGTACTGCATCAAGCCGGTCTGCGCATGCGTCTAGTCCGGAGGATTCACACACGTCCAGCTGGATCAGCCTCCACGGGGTAAGGTAAGTAAAATATATATATTTTTTTAGGTGGGGACTATCGCTGTGTATATATTCAAGGAGGGGTGGGGGATCGCTCTGTTACACTATATACAAGGGGGAGTGCTGGGTGGCCCTATATACAAGGGGGAGGGTAACGCTGTGTGGGCCTGTATACAAAGGGGGGGAGTGCTCTGTGACACTATATACAAGGGGGGAGTGCTGTGTGGCACTATATACAAAAGGGGGGGAGCGCTGTGTGCGCTATATACAAGGGGGGAGCGCTATGAGGCCCTATATGTAAGGGGGAGCACTGTGTGGCCCTATATACAAAGGGGGAGCGCTGTGTGACACTATATACAAAGGGGGAGCGCTGTGTGACATTATAATCAAGGGGGAGCGCTGTGTGACACTATAAACAAAGGGGAGGGCTGTGTAGCACTATATACAAGGGGGGGGGGGGCTGTGTAGCGCTATCCACAGCAGTATGTGTGTGGCGCTCTCTATAGGGGGGCTTTTTGGCGCTATTTACAAGAGGGGGAGGGCTGTGTGGCACTATCTATAGGGGCTATGTGTAACGCTCTCTATGGGGGGATGTGTAATATCTACAGGGGGCTGTGTGTGGCACTATCTATGGGGGTGTGTAATATCTACAGGGGCTGTGTGTGGCACTATGTACAGGGGGCTGTGTGTATGTGGTGTTTTACAGTGTGTGGTATTATATTCAGGCACACAGTGTTTGGTGCTATTATATTTAGGGGCACAGTATGTGGCACCATGATAACTTTATTTTCGTTTATAGGTGTGGAAATGTTGGAAAAGTGAGGAGCTGAAGACATCTGAGTAGCAAATTCTGCAAAAATGAGTAATCGCCGGGAGAAGTCTTCATGAGCTCTGGACCGGATGGAGAAGAAAAGAGGAAAAAAACTACTAGAATCTGAGACGTCGTCACCTGTGAGTCACTAGATTTATAGAGAATCGGTCACCTCTCCTGACATGTTTATTATAGGAAATCCTTGTATTTCACAAAAAGTCTTTCTGCAGCCCAGGACTGATAGACAATTCCCCTTGTCAGGAGGATGTGTCCCTGCACAGTGTGATACTGTCAGTATGTAGGGACACAGCCCTGTGACAAGGGGAATCGTAGCACCTGTTTGTTAATGCTTGCCCATAAAGGTAGTGTTAAAAATAGTCACAGCGCGGCAGGGCGGCGGTGCGGAATGGGGGCCCAAGTTTGGGTAACAACCCAGGGCGCATGGTCTACTTAATCCGCCACTGGACAGATAGATAGATAGACAGATAGATAGATAGATAGATAGATAGATAGATAGATAGATAGATAGATAGATAGATAGATAGATAGATAGATAGATAGATAGATAGATAGAGAGTGTCACAATGGCTGACCATGGAAATGGATTGAATTCAACAAAGTCATGATTAACATTATGAGCATGTCAGAAAATCTTGAACCTCAAAACGCTTCTTCAAAACATAAAGGAGAAGCCAGATGCCATCTCGATGCCAGTCTTCCAGGCAACATTGGAAGCCATGCAGAATATTGTACCTAGTCGCTTGCTATCTTGCAGCTTGATTATATTCCTCTACCCCCTCCCCCCATGTGCAGGCTGTGCCGCTCTGTGGAGATGGCATGCTGTGTCTACATACGGATGTACGGGGTATGGAGATTATCTATGAATCATCTGTGATGTTGGGAATTAAAGCCATGTTGCTCGATCTAATAAGGTTTAATGAAATATGATTGGATCAAGCAGTGTTAATTATGCGCGGTTTGTGTTTACACATTGGTGACTGGTACGGGGGGCTGCCAGACGGCGTGCGACTGAATATTTCTGTGGAGGAACTGGCTCTGTTTCATTTCATTATAAATGGATCAGGCATTTTGAAAAGAATTAGCATAAATTAAGGAAGATCTACACGATCTGGCAGCACTTGACTTTAAGGCGACTTTGCCAAAAACAACTGGAGAAAAAAAATCTATATATATTGCAACAATGTAGCGTGCAGCTTCAGTATATAGAGCACCGATAAGGATACAGTGTACTTCAATTTCCTCAGAATTGTTATACATTGCGTTCTCCTTAACCCATTAAGCACCAAGCCAATTTTGTCCTTGAGGACCAAGGAAATTCTTTTCTTTTCTGCCTCCTCGTATTCTGCCAGTCGTATCTTTGTTTTGTGGGACATCGTATTTTTCAGGCATCATTTTTGGGTACATATATGATAACATTTAATTAATAGGAATTTTTTATAATGAGGAATGCAAAAAATAACAATTCCGCCATTTTTTTTTTACAGGGTTTTTCGTTCCCCTTTATAGATGACATAAATTCATTATGCATTTTTTTTAATTTTTTTTACTGTTGACTTTTATTTAAAGGGTTATTCCTATCTTATAAAGTCACGGGATGTCCCTAGGATATTCTATCACTTTTTGATCAGCGGGGGGTCCAACTTCTAAGACCCGCACCGATCCTGAGAATGAAGAAGCCGCTGCGCTGATTTAGAGTTGTGTTCCCTTTTAAGTTTCCCATGCACTGCGGCACGCTGGGCACCCAGCTGTGCAGGGAATGGCAGTCGGCCCTATTTAAGTGGAAAAACTGTGAAAGGGCTGCAGCACTAAAACAGCACTGAGGCCCCTTCATTGTCAAAATCGGTGGGGGTCCCAAAGGCCGAACCCCCACCGATCACACAGTGATGGTATATCCTAGCAAGATGCCATAACTTTATAAAATGGGAATAACCCTTTAATTAAAAAAAAAGATATTTGAAATTAAACATTTTCAGTTTTTCATCATTATTGATAACAATAGTACATGATATATATATATATATATATATATATATATATATATATATATATATATATTAAATCATTTTTTTTTTTTTCAGGAGGGGCTTTTTGGACTTTTTTTTTTTTTTTAACAATAATGTAATGTCATACCTAACAGGCACTAATATTAGAAGGTCCTGGGGCTTTTGTTAGGGCCAGGGATGTCAGTATGCATTGGGCAGCCTCAGCACTCACAATGCCAGGGCTGGCGACTACAGAACAAAGGCAGACACTCCGATGTTAGCAACATGATCAGTACAGGGTTGATTGGCCTGGATTGGAGTTTTTTCCCGATCCCGGCCGTTAGTTAGTGCTGAGATTTGTAGTCAATCACAACTGTCCTACATCTGGTGATCGCCCGGGCACAGCTGTTGCACCCCATCGATGACGTACATGTATGCGATTTTGCGGAAACAGCTTAAAAGGGTTTTCTTTGTTAATGAAATGTAATTATAGCTTAATAGGAATGCATGAGATTACAAAAATATTGATGCTTTCTACAAGGAAGAGCGCCACTCCTGTTCATGGCCTTGTCTGGTATTACAATGAAGTGAATGCCTGCACTTCCAGATACAGACTATACACGAGAGTGACGCTGTTTCTTGAAAAAAAGTAGTTATATAATAAAAAATCATGCAACTCTCTAATATATTTTTTGTCAACTCATTGTCATTTTCAAGATCTCTTGTTGTTGTCAGTGAATAGACACTGGGCTGAAACCCTGTCTTGATCATATCCAACAGCTCATTACTAGAGAGCAGTGATACACTGGCTGGCATACATACCAACATTTGAATCCTGGATGGCAGTAAATTTTAAGCAATGCCCTGTTCTACCCAGGAATGCCCCCAAAAATGCACAGAAAAACCCCTTTTGATGCAAATGATCATAAAACCCCACCTCTTTACAGTCGTCTGGCTCGATGTACAGTCCTGAAGAAGTGTGGACTGTTGGTAAATATGCACTGGTTTATTCACCTTCGAACAATTTTCAGTTTTCATTCAAAAGAATCTACATAAAAAGTTCAATAACATTATAAACACATCACATTACGTGTCTTATACTGTCTCTAGTGTAGTAAAGACAGTAAAATAACAAAAAGACCATATGGGAAGAAGCTACACATGACTTCAGGATCGAACTACAAAGAAGGAGCCACAGCAGCATCCTCAACTGATCTGCATTGGAGCTGTATACACAAAACGGTAGGATATTTTTTTAATAACATTTTTTGCAAATGGGCACATTCCCTTTAAAAACTTCCAACAATTACATTATTAAAAGACAAGGCTAAAATGGTCCTGTAAATGTGTTGATAAAAGTGGGATCCTGGTGTTATACAAATATTTTTAATGCTAATAGGCAACTGAAAAAGCTGTGAAAATTAAACTTTAAGCGCCTTGCCTACTATTGAAGCTGAACAGCCGCTGTGATGAATGAACGGACATTTTGGTTACCAAACTTCAAGTCTTTTCCGAAGCTTAGCGATCTCTAAAGTACTTTTCCCTCTGCATGTTCATCTTTCATTGAAGCACATGTAAAGCCAGCTCTATGCATCGAGATAACACTTTTCTCATTATGTAGATACTGTGTATTACTTCTCTTGCAAAAACAATGCAAGAAAACTATTCCCAGTGGTAGCGGGTTCCTATCTGTACATCAGTCACTTTCCGGGGAGAGCACCTACTCAGAATTCAAAAACATGTCTGACTATTATATAAGCCGCAGTCACATCAGTCGCATGTCCCATGAGGATACTGATATGATATGTTCTATTAAGCTTTTATACAGGCTTTATTATTTTCATATCATATGTTCACAGGGGGTTGTCTGGTTTGGAAAAATCATTATCGAATTATACTATTAGAGAACAGAGGGGTTCCCTATTGAGAAGTCTCATCTATTAGTCACAACAGAGAGCAAGTACAAAAATTGTCTTTCTTTTTAGAGAACCACTGCGCATTGATTTCAATGGGAACTGTGTAATGCTTCTTTTCACCTCTGGTGGCGCTGTAGAGAAATTGTACACTGGGTTACAAATTAAGAATGATCGCTGAGGATCAAAGCAGAAAGGGAACTGGTGACTAACTTAACTTCTAGATATCCTTTCAACAAAAAAGGATTGAAATACCTGATAATCTGAGACAGACTAGTTGCTATGGGCATGCAGCCAGTCTATGCCACTTTACTTACAATAGAGAAGAGTTAGGAGCAGCTTCAACCATCTGTCCCACCGGATAGGTCATCAGTATATGAACTATGCTAACGCTCATTCATCGGCTGATTTTATCGTTTATGCAGCATTAAGTATTATCGTTGTCGGCATGATAGAAACGTATGGGGATGAGCGATCAGAGTCATGATCGCTCGTCCCCAATCATAGATTCTTGTGAAAGTTGTCTCATTGATCGGCGTTCGTTTCCACGGCCCATGTCGAGCCGTGTACCCTTAAAGGCATAGTCCCTAAATCCTGCGTCCTGACCTCACAGTAACATGGTAAACTGCTAACCTAAGATTGGGCTATCAAGGTTCAGGTTCCTCAAGCATGGCGTAAGAAACCAAGTACAGTTCAAGGTCAAACTCAGGGAATGGGGAATCTCAATACGCTAATGAATCATGACCAAGGAAACTAGGCCATGTTCACACAGAGTATTTTGCAGGCGGAAAACATCTGCAGATTTTGACCTGCCTGCACTTTCTTGCCGCGTTTTTCCGCAGCATTTTTCAACCGCGGGCAAAAAACGCAGTGAAAACGCTTTTTCTGCCTCCCATTGATTTCAATGGGAGTTCAGATGCGGATCCGCGGCAGGAAAGGATATGCTGCTTTTTTTCCCTGTGAGTGAAAGCCGCCTGGGAAAAGAAACGCCTCCGCCTCCGATTGAAACCAATGGGAGGTGGTTTCGGAATTTTTTTTGGCACAGATTCCGATGTGATTTCCGTGTCAAAATCAGCACCAAAAAACTCTGTGTGAACTGGGCCTTAGAATGCTAATCAGAAAACACTTTCTCTACTTGATAACGTTAATAAAAACATTCTAAAGATAAAGCTGATGAAGAAATGTGCGCCATCGAGATGGTGATTAGAAGCCAAGGTAACTAAGATCACCAAAATATAGGTCAGTCCAACTAATGATGCATTATCTAAGCATTAGTCAGGGCTGACCTGGGTTCAATTCCCAAGTATATCAGATCCAAATCATTACATAATAAATCAAAGAAGTTCCTTAAACTGAATGCAGAAATTGGGGACCACGTTTGTCAAGAAAGGGAGTTTCGAAGGAAATTTCTATTGTGAAAATTTTCATTCTGAATATTTAAAGTACTGATCAGAATTCCCCTCGTCAGCCCTCAGCGAGCTTACAATGGCTGGCTAAGCTTGAATGAACATGTTGCTGTAGTCTTATAAAGATCATTACAGCGAGAAGGATCTTAAGTACTAGAAATGGTCATGATTCATTAGCTGAGTCAAATATATTTTATTTTATGAGAAAAATGTAACATAGGAATAGGAGAGAGGATTCGTCAGGGGAAGGTTGTCTTTCATTATAAAATTCATTAGATTTACAAATAAACTGAACTGCGAAATAAGAAAATAAAACGGATACTATGGAGAATTCTCTGCATAAATGATTACCAATGGTGTTCTATGCAAACAATTATCCGCAGTGTCCCTAGTAATTTTGTTTACTAGTTTTGTTTATTTGCAAGTCTAAATATTACAAATTTATTTTTTTATTACAATGAATTTTTTTGTTACTAGTTTTAAAGGGGTTGTTCACTTGGGACAATCCCTTTTGGTAGAATGGTCTCCGAATGATAAGCTGATCACAGGTCCATCTTCTGGGACTCTCAGCAATCAGCTGTGATTTGTGCGGGAACAGGTAGCAAGTGATCAATTCCCCTGCAGCGCCACCACATGGTAAATTAAGCATTACACAGTTTTTATTGAATTCAATAGGCTGTTCGTGTAATGCATGGAGTCGTTAGGCCCTCCAGAGTGAGGGACACTCTTTTCAGCCACTCTATGCTATGACTAATAGGTCCAAGGGTTCTGAATGAGGGATCCTCTTTTATTTACTCAAAATTACCTAATACAGTAATTTATAAAATGGGGTTTCTAAAACAGATAACCTGTTGTAGAATCTCAGGTCCATAGGTTAATCTGCACAATTAATATTTACAAAATTTCCATAATGTCTATGTTATAATCTATCACACCAATAACACAGAATAATTTAAAATCAAGATGACCACTTATGTGACCCTCCGGACATATCTGATTCACCTGGAGAGATTCTTGCTTTTGTGACCCTTTGGACATGTGTAATTGATATAGAATGATGGCCACTCATGAGACCTATCTGACATGCAGATATTGACAATCATGTAAAGCTTCTGACATGTCTGATGTTTGGACATTGGTGACCACTCATGAGACCCTACTGTCATATCTGATTGACATGGAGAGATGATCACCCTGACATGTCTTATTGTTGTGGCGAGACTATCACTCATGAGACCCTCCAGATAAGTCTGATTGACATGGAGAGATAACCAATCATGGTACAGTCTGCCAAATCTGTTCACCATCCAGGAATGACCACTCATATGAACTTTGTAATGGATGGAAAGTGATGACCACTCATGAGAGCCTTCTGTCCTTTCAAAATTAAAAGGAGAGATGAACATTCATGAGATCCATATTACATGTCGGATATATCTGATTATTTGCCATCATGACCACTCATGTGAATTTTCTGACATGTCTGATTGATGGTTAGTGATGACCACTCATGAGAGCCTTCTACCCTATCTGATTGAAATAAAGACATAACCACTCATGGGATCCATCTAATATGTCTGACATATCTGATTAATAGCCAGGCATTATGTTAACTTTCTGACATGACTGATTGATGGACAGTGATGACCACTCATGAGAGCCTTCTGCCCTAATGGATTCTAACGAACACATGACCATTCATGAGATCCATATAACATGCCTGACATACTTGATTGACATGCAGATATGACCACTCATGTGAACCTTCTGACATGTCTAATGGTTGGACAGTGGTGATCATTCATGAGACCCTAGTGCCGTATCTGATTGACAGGGAGAGATGATCACTCTGGCATCTCTTACATGTCTTATTGTTGTGGAAAAAATATCGCTCACAAGGTAAGTCTGATTGACAAGGAGAGATGACCAATCATGAGCGCAGTCTGCCAAATCTGATCACCATCCAGCCATGAACACTCATGTGAACTTTCTGAAATGTCTGATTGATGGACCGTGATGACCACTCATGAAAGCTTTCTGCCGCATCTTATTGAAATGGAGAGATGACCACTCATGAGATCCATCTAACATTTTTGATATATCTGATTAATAGCTGGGCATAACCATTATATGAACTCTCTGACATGTCTAATTGATGGACAGTGATGACCCCTCATGTGAGCCTTCTGCCCTATCTCATTGAAATGGAGAAATGACCACTCATGAGATCCATCTAACATTTCTGTCATATCTGATTGGCATGCAGATATATCCGCTCATGTTAACCTTCTGACATGTCTGAATGATGGACATTGATGGCATCTCATGAGAGTCTTTTGCCCTATGTGTGATTGAAATGGAACAACGACCACTCATAAGATCCATCTAACATTTCGGACATATCTGACTAATAGCCATGCGTGACCCACTCATGTGAACTTTCTGACATGCATGATTGATGTACAGTGATGACCACTCATGAAAGCCTTCTGCCCCATCTAATTGAAATGGAGAGATGACCACTCATGAGATCAGTATAACATTTCTGACATATCTGATTGACATGCAGATATGACCACTCATGTGAACCTTCTGACATGTTTTATTGTTTTGGAGACATTATCAGTTATTTGACCTCCTGACAAGTATGATTGATGTACTATACTAACCAATTATGTGAACCTTCTGAGATATCTGATTGACATAGAGAGATGACCACTCATGTGTCCTCCTGTCATGTCTGATAATACTATATAATACAATGTATCTCTAGCTGCTTCTGTTTTTCCATAGAAAGCTACAAACCATTTGATGTCATAGTCCACTGTTCTTTCTTTTAATAGAAATTGCCAACTTAAAGGATCATCTTTTTTTCTACTAGTAATCAAAATAATTTCCCGTTCACAGACATGATTACCTATGTATGGAGTCGCATTTGTACATTCTAAACAGATTCTCGAGTTTGATGATGACAGAAGATTTTTTGTGATAAAACCTCCTACTGTTTCTATCACTTGTACAATGCGGACACACGGTACTCGCTGTATCATTAGTAAACACCCCTACAGTCGAGAGAACTACTCTCCCTACATGACAGGTGACACCATTCTCCATAGAAGAGTCTCCATGAACTCAACTTTCAGTGTATGATTTATTATATTGTGCAAGCTTTTTTTATTTATTAAATATTTCATCATTATCGCAGTTATTATCATAATTATTATTATAGTTTAATTTCCCTCCTCATCATAATTGGAACAATTTTCAAGAATTGATGGGCACGTGATTACTAATACAATTGAAGGTTCATCTTTGGCTCTACAGAGAAGCATGAATCACTGGTCAAATACCAACATAACCAATGGGCAAATCTCCTATTACATAATACCGGTAGTGATTCCCTCATATAAGATAATAGAATCTTCAAAAGGGAGCTGTATTAACAAGTTTGTCCTCGTTGGATAATTATTTTTGGTTAGAAAGGTCCCCTAATGATAAGCTGGTCACAGGTTGTTGCACTGCTGGGATCCTGAGTAATAATCTGTAATATAAAGGAGAATCTGGCAGCAGGTGTTAAATTTCTCTGCAGTGCCACCAGAGGGGAAATGAAGTATTACACAATGCCTATTGAAATCAATGAGCTGTCCGTGTAGTAAATGGATGTGCTGGGTCCTCCAGAGCAAGGGATGCTCTTTGTAACTGTTCTTTGCTCTGACTAATTATTGAGGGTCTGGAAAGAACTATATTAACTCAGAACCCACTAATTTCTATACCCAAATATAAAAAAAATAATAAAAAATATTCCTAGACGCAAAAAGTTATTTAAACTAACTTATCCTAGAAACTCTGTAATCCTATCCATCTTCATGAGGCTCAGATACCTTTTTAGACTGTGAACACATGTAGCAGAGCTAACTTTATCACTTAACTGTTTCTTTTTACATAACTCCCTGCCAATGCAATAGTATTATCCACATTCCTATGTCAAACCACACATATCACACCATGATATCAGATGATCAACTCAACTCTGCTATATCCATATATATACATTTAGAGCTACTAGTCAAAACATATTATAGATTGCTTTTTTTTTAGCGCCTATGGTTACTTTATTACTATTATTTTTTGTAATAATGGAATACATTAACTTAGTCCACCGATAATAAAGAGGATGAAAGGGTGAAAGGTGCCCCAGAAAATGTTATATCTAAGCCCAGTGGCCTCTGCCTCTAATTAAAATAGCTCCATTCTGAATATTACATTGCATTATGGTCCATCCATTGTTAATGACTCTTATAATGACCTTTTTATGACATGCTCATAAGCTAAGCCACAATTAAAATTGAGGAATTTGTGCATCAGCACGCGATTGTTTATCACCTAATTGAACTTCTCCGTAATTACAGGTAAAACACCGTCATCCATTTCTATGTACACTGGGGACGCAGAGTGTTAGCTGAGGCTGCCATGAGCTTCCAGCAAACAGCAGACACAGCAGACCAAATTAACTATACTATGATTGATCAGATCCGTACCGATCGATGTCCCTCACCTGATTACATTTCTTACCGTGTATAATTAGGAAATGGTGAGAATGAAGAAAGACTAGCCAATTAGATTTAAATACAACCAATTAACCTTACATATGATCAAGAATGAACAGCCCGGTCTCCCATCCATTATATGGAGTGACACGTTAACAGTAAACTTTGTCCGCAACCAATTACTCAAGATGAACTTTATGCAGTGATCATTTAATAAGCCTTGAATACGCATGGTCTATGTCTTGTCTTGTTTATTAGGCGCTCCTTCATTCATACTGTAGGCTATCCATAGACATGAAAAGCACGGATAATAATTATTGCTGGAGAGTAGGATACAATGTTCTTGGAGTGGTCTATAAAACAGGGATTTGCCAGTTTATTCATCATAAGGTCATTTAGAGCATTCTTCTGCTTCGAAATCACATTAAACTATACTAAGTGTAGGATACCATAAAAGCAATGGAGAATTAAAGGGGTTGTCCACATTGGACAATTCCTATTTGTTAGAAGATCACAAGGCTTCCCACTGCTGAAAATCCCAATGATCAGCTGTACTCTGTAAAAGAACATGGCAGCAAGTTTCCCTACAGCGGCGCCACAGGAGAAATGAAGCATTACACAGTAAAAAATAATTGGCTGTCAGTGCAATGCATAGATATGCTAGGTCAAGAGATGGTCTTATTAGCCACTCTCCACTAAAGGACCCATCTATTAATTTGGAATTGCCTAATAGGTTATTTAAAAATGGATTTTACTTAGAGGTTTCTACTTTGTTACATCTGAGTTTGGATAGTGAAAGACGTCTAGTAAATGAACTATGGATTTAAAAAAATTCCACCTTGATTTTACCACTGGCATGTCCAGAGAAGAGAGAACTTTGGTGGAGGTTGGTGAACTGGGCCACCACAAGGGGCTGAGGTGTTGTAAAACTGGTGTTAATTTCTTAATATATCATTTTTATATCAAATACAGAGCTAGAAATCCTCTTCATAGAAATATAGTTACATGATATAATTCAGTCTGTTTGCATTAACCACTAGGGGGAGCTGAGTTTTGTGATTGATTTATTATTGAGTTTAATATATAAACAGCATGCAGGAAGCTCCCCCTAGTGGTGGCTAAAGGCATCCAGAATGTAATCATTAACATAATATTGTTTATGGATTGCTCAGTATCTGGGATAAATTGAGGCTCTGACCCTGTGTAATCTAAGTTCTTATTCTAGGGCTAGAAGACACTGATTGGGAAATGTTATACAGTTTGTGACATTGAGTAACGTATTGAATAGTGATGAGTCAGATTGTAATTCAATGTAACACAATGAAGTAATAGCGGAGTTTGCACATTGATATAATTTATTTCATTCATCACTAGTCACAGTGAGAGGAATTCCCCATACACAATTACTGTACTTGTATACTATGCTGCTTGCTAACCTTGTCCATATGGGGAAAGGGAAAAATGGTTTATCCCTGGCTCTTTTAATTATTTTATGAGTCCACAGTATATATATATTTATTCCACACTGTATATATATATATATATATATACACACATATATATATATATATATATATATACATACACACACATATATATATATATATATATTTACATATATATACACACATACATACACACACACACACACACACACACACATATATATATATATATATACTGTATATATATATATTTATATATATATATATATATATATATATATATATATATATACTGGCCCATTGCTTCAGACACCAGAACAGTGAGATTTATAGACGTTCAGATTTGTTTTACAATACTCCCACATCTATCTATCTATCTATCTATCTATCTATCTATCTATCTATCTATCTATCTATCTATCTATCTATCTATCTATCTATCTATCTATCTCATATCTATCTATCTATCTATCTATCTATCTATCTATCTATCTATCTATCTATCTATCTATCTATCTATCTATCTATCTATCTATCTATCTATCTATCTATCTATCTATCTATCTCATATCTATCTATCTATCTATCTATCTATCTATCTATCTATCTATCTATCTATCTATCTATCTATCTATCTATCTATCTATCTATCTATCTATCTATCTATCTATCTATCTATCTAGTAAAACAAAACATTTCAGCCGCACAACCAATAAATCGTATTGATGAGGGTGCAAGCCCGCCAGGGACACGACCAAAGTCACCCAAATGTATAGTCCAAAAATCAGGCAGGACTTCAGAGATGTAGCAAAAAATAGAAAAAGTGCTTTATTCCATAAGTCAAATGCAACGTTTCAGCTCTACAATAGAGCCTTTTTCAAGCTAATGAAAAGTACATAGTGCCAAGTATATGTAGGAAGTACATACAATGTACAATATAAAATGCAATAATTTCATAATGAAATAGTAATAAATATAAACAGACATACAAATATAAATAGTGAATTCTTATGAAATAATGTTACAGATCCTCAGAAACTGTCACCTGTAATCATATGGTTACACCTATTACATCCAAGGTAACATCGGTGGCTCCTGAAATTCCTGAATCAAAGGAAAAGCCTGAGTCAATAGGCGCCAATCCCTCCGCAGGATATTCCCAATCCCTGTACTGGAGGTAGAGTACGTAGGGACAAATGGTATTCGAATAATAGGGCTTCTCCCTTGATTCAGGAATTTCAGGAGCCACCGATGTTGGCATATCGCAAAAGTAAAACCCTAAGAAGTAGACTGGTAAAAGCAGATATTGGGTCGTCCAAGGTTACGGGATCTCAGACTGTTTTAGCTCCTCTTAGGCAGGGCTGTTATCCCTGCCTTGGATGTAATATGTGTAACCATAGGATTAAACCACAATATGTGTAACCATAGGATTAAACCACAATATGTGTAACCATAGGATTAAAGGTGACAGTTTCTGTCACCCCAAGACAGGTACAACTTTTAAAATCAAAGGATTCTATACGTGTAAAACCACATTTGCAATTTATTTATTGAGTTGTTCATGTGGCCTATATTATGTAGACGAGACAACCACTGAAGTAACCCTTAAAGAGGCTCTGTCACCAGATTTTGCAACCCCTATCTGCTATTGCAGCAGATAGGCGCTGCAATGTAGATTACAGTAACGTTTTTATTTTTAAAAAACGAGCATTTTTGGCCAAGTTATGGCCATTTTTGTATTTATGCAAATGAGGCTTGCAAAAGTACAACTGGGCGTGTTGAAAAGTAAAAGTACAACTGGGCGTGTATTATGTGCCTACATCGGGGCGTGTTTACTACTTTTACTAGCTGGGCGTTCTGATGAGAAGTATCATCCACTTCTCTTCAGAACGCCCAGCTTCTGGCAGTGCAGATCTGTGACGTCACTCACAGGTCCTGCATCGTGACGGCCACATCGGCACCAGAGGCTACAGTTGATTCTGCAGCAGCATCAGCGTATGCAGGTAAGTAGCTACATCGATTTACCTGCAAACGCCGATGCTGCTGCAGAATCAACTGTAGCCTCTGGTGCCGATGTGTCCTCGCTCGTCTGACACGATGCAGGACCTGTGAGTGACGTCACAGCGTGATCTCTCGAGAACACGGCTGTGTCTGCACTGCCAGAAGCTGGGCGTTCTGAAGAGAAGTGGATGATACTTCTCTTCAGAACGCCCAGCTAGTAAAAGTAGTAAACACGCCCCGATGTACACACATAATACACGCCCAGTTGTACTTTTACTTTTCAACACGCCCAGTTGTACTTTTGCAAGCCTCATTTGCATAAATACAAAAATGGTCATAACTTGGCCAAAAATGCTCGTTTTTTAAAAATAAAATTTTTACTGTAATCTACATTGCAGCGCCGATCTGCTGCAATAGGAGATAGGGGTTGCAAAATATGGTGACAGAGCCTCTTTAAGATGAAGAATCATAAATCGAGTATTAATACTAAAAGACGAGATATGTCGGTGTCTAGGCACTTTGTAGAATGTAGACACAATACATCACAGTTGCGCTTTAAAATAAGTGATTCAGTACCCCATTATAGGCGGAGAGGCGATAGAGAATTGGCCCTTAAAATAAAAGTACTGGAGTGGATCTTCACTCTAGAAACCATGTCCCCACAGGGACTTAATGTAGACTATGCTTATAGTCCACATATCTCATTTCTGTCCTCTTTCAATAGTACATGCGACTTGCCATGGGTTCAGGTGAATCAATTAAGATTTTCTTCCTGGGTATTTGTTAGATTTGTACATCAATTTTTTTTTTATATACACATAAAATGAATATAAATATTGTCACAATTAATTTTAGTTTTTTTATTATTTCTTTATTTAATATATGTTTATTTTGTTACAGATATCGACTCTCTATATGAAGGGATTTATCTTGTGGAGCAGAGGCAGTCGTTTTAATATATCATCCTAAATATTAATATATACATATATATAAAATATAAAAAATATATATGTGAATTGGTAATTTTCACTTGATCTGTGTGGCTCCATTTGATGTGCTTGGAATAAGCTATAAGTAAATAGAAATAAGTTATAGTATATTTCTTTATATAGAATATCTTAGAAGGATGTATCTTGTGGGAAGTAGACACTAGTACTCTGGTGTAGTTGCCTGTAGTGTTCAGGTATACTATTCCTCTCACATAGATTTTTTTACGTGTTATTCCTTAATTATTTTTTTTATTCTTTAGATACATCTAATATACATGGTTCTTTCAGTGTAGTACATCTTTGTCCCGTTATATTTTTTCGGACATCCGCTATATTGACATAATGTGCAATCATGATACTTATTGTCTGATATATAAATATTATTTCCCTATAGTTATGCTGCTCACGCGTGCGCGGTCACAATAGGTTTCTCTGCGCGTGCGCAATCTATTATAATCTTCCTTGCGCTCCGAATATGCGTTCCAGTGACGCATTTCTGGTATCCGCGCCATCTTGCGCATTAAGGAGTATAGGACGCCGGTGTTTGTCCCACGCACGTCAACTGATGTGGCATCGTGAGTTTCATTATTAATTTTCTTGATCGATTTTATTTAAATATATGATTAGTCTTTGCCTTCCCCCTTCATTAGAAGTGATTGACATAATTAAATATAAAACTAGTTTTTTAGTCTCTATTGTATCAATTCTTCTTGTATTATCGAGGGATATTGTGTTTATACATGTCACGAATGCTGCGTGGACCCACTGGGTCATACCGCCTTAACGGTATGGCAGCTGGCCAACAGGACACAGGTCAAAGTCTACAGTTCGTATAGGTGTACCTGTGGTAGCTCCAGACAGTAGCTAGACAGGCTCGGGTGGGACTAGGCATCAGGCAGGCACCAGGCGTGGTGAAGCAGGATAGACAAGGTACTCAGCGCAGCACGACTCCATCTGAATACGGCACTTGGACCCGGATAACACGGGATACAGGTTACAGGTAGCAGGAACGGGGAACACTGGGAACTGGAGACACTTAGGGGACCATTTGCAGAGACAAATTTAGGTAACGACAACAATGCTCAGGCAATGCAGGGAGGGGCAGAGCCCTTCTTACAGTCCAGGGTGATCTGGGAACAATCAGCTCAATCTCACACATGTGTGCGCTCTGGCTCCTTAAGGCTGGACTCAGCTTGCGAGCACACCCTAGTGGTCACTGCGGAACAGCACGGCCGCATGTGCAGACATCTCTGGAGAGAAGGGCGTCAACAGGATGGGAGGAGTTCGTGGTCAGCGACCACAGACGTTACAATACACATTAATCATGTAACACTTTCATAAGAATTCACTATTTATATTTGTATGTCTGTTTATATTTATTACTATTTCATTATGAATTTATTGCATTTTATATTGTACATTGTATGTACTTACTATATATACTTGACACTATGCACTTTTGATCAGCTTGAGAAAGGTTCAGGTGTGAACCGAAACGTTGGTCACTCTGTGCACTATGTGATGAATAAACCAACATCTCTCCATCATCATTGAAGTCTTGGTGCTGTTACTTGTCCTCTACCATTGCCGTTTTGTTTTACTCTAAGGAGTGGATTCATCCTTTTCCTGGTAACGTGCACATGACCTGATGTATGGCAGATAGATAAATAAACAGATAAATAGACAGAAAGACATATAATAAGTAGATAGATCAATCGATCGATAGATAGATACAGATGTAGCAATCCTTAACTTGACACTTGAAGGGGTTCTCCAGCCACTAAAAATTGATGGCCTATCCCCAGGATAGGCCATCAATAGCTGATGGGTCGGGGTCCTACTTTCGGGACCTCCGCCGATCAGCTGTTTTGAATGGGCCGCAGTGCTTGTATGAGCGCTGCTTCCTCTTCATTTCTTCTTGCTCACTGTGAATTGTCGACACGCATTTAGTGATGGTTCACAGGTATTTCTCCTATTGAAGTGAATGGGAGAAGAAGGCTGCAATATCTGTGAATCGGCGCTAAATGCGTGTCGACGATTCACAGTGAGCAAGAAGTAATGAACAGGAAGCAGCGCTCGTACAACGGCTGCGACCCCTTCAAAACAGCTGATCGGCAGGGGTACCGAAAGAAGGACCCCGACCCATCAGTTATTGATGGCCAATCCTGAGGATAGGCCATCAATTTTTAGTGGCTGGAAAGCCCCTTTAACAAATTAAATACATTGTGGCAAGAAACATATTGTTATCTCTAAAATAAATATTGCTTATGCTAAAAATAAAAAAAACATTCCAATCACTAAATAGTTAAACAGCAAGCAGCTATGAAATGAAAAGCAACACATTACTAGTAGCTTATTCCATTTCATGCTGTGATCCCTGTCATCCCTGAAATCAACGCTTTATCATGCGAATCAACAATCAGAAAGTTTTCTTTTCAAACGGAAAAATGAGAAAAAAAATTGGGTGACTTGCATTATTTTTTTTCTTCCCTTCCAATTGATATCTCATTGAAAACCACCAAGGAAGGCCCCAATCACTTCACACAAATTCAAGCGAACAAATTACATCCTCTTTAAGAAGTTTTTGCAGCTATGGAACAGGCAATAGTTTAACTTCTTCACTACAAAATTAATAATTTCTCAAAATAGCATTTTCTTCTTAGCTGTTGAAAATATCGTAAATTTAGCTATATGGGGACGGAGAATAATCAACTGGGGCCCTGATATTCACTTTTTGGTAACATGAATCACTCAGGATCTGGGAACAGTTTTAGAATGAATTTATAAGGGAACATGTCTTTTTCTTTATACAATGCAGATGATTGGGAAGATTTTGCATTATATTGTATGGAATATGTGAAGAAAGACGATCAAATGTTAGATGTAAGTACAAAATCCCTTAGATAAGAGTATACATTTTACCTTCAATTTCTTGTTCATATATTTTTACTCACCCTGGTATTGAATATTAAATCATTTCTCCTGTGCGGTGTAGTATAGAGGAGCTGTCAGCTCTCCTGTGTGGTGTAGTATAGAGGAGCTGTCCGCTCTCCTGTGTGGTGTAGTATAGAGGAGCTGTCAGCTCTCCTGTGTGGTGTAATATAGAGGATCTGTCAGCTCTCCTGTGTGGTGTAGTATAGAGGATCTGTCAGCTCCCCTGTGTGGTGTAGTATAGAGGAGCTGTCAGCTCTCCTGTGTGGTGTAGTATAGAGGAGCTGTCGGCTCTCCTGTGTGGTGTAGTATAGATGAGCTGTCAGTTCTCCTGTGTGGTGTAGTATAGATGAGCTGTCAGTTCTCCTGTGTGGTGTAGTATAGAGGATCTGTCAGCTCTCCTGTGTGGTGTAGTATAGAGGAGGTGTCAGCTCTCCTGTGTGGTGTAGTATAGAGGAGCTGTCAGCACTCCTGTGTGATGTAGTATAGAGGATCTGTCAGTTCTCCTGTGTGGTGTAGTATAGAGGAGCTGTCAGCTCTCCTGTGTGGTGTAGTATAGAGGAGCTGTCAGCTCTCCTGTGTGGTGTAGTATAGAGGATCTGTCAGCTCTCCTGTGTGGTGTAGTATAGAGGAGCTGTCAGCTCTCCTGTGTGGTGTAGTATAGAGGATCTGTCAGCTCTCCTTTGTGGTGTAGTATAGAGGACATGCCAGTTCTCCTGTGTGGTGTAGTATAGAGGAGCTGTCAGCTCTCCTGTGTGGTGTAGTATAGAGGAGCTGTCAGCTCTCCTGTGTGGTGTAATATAGAGGAGCTGTCAGTTCTCCTGTGTGGTGTAGTATAGAGGAGCTGTCAGCTCTCCTGTGTGGTGTAGTATAGAGGAGCTGTCAGCTCTCCTGTGTGGTGTAGTATAGAGGCGTTGTCAGTTCTCCTGTGTGGTGTAGTATAGAGGATCTGTCAGATCTCCTGTGTGGTGTAGTATAAAGGAGCTGTCAGCTCTCCTGTGTGGTGTAATATAGAGGAGCTGTCAGTTCTCCTGTGTGGTGTAGTATAGAGGAGCTGTCAGCTCTCCTGTGTGGTGTAGTATAGAGGAGCTGTCAGCTCTCCTGTGTGGTGTAGTATAGAGGAGCTGTCAGCTCTCCTGTGTGGTGTAGTATAGAGGCGT
Source organism: Rhinoderma darwinii (assembly GCF_050947455.1). Taxonomy (NCBI): domain Eukaryota; kingdom Metazoa; phylum Chordata; class Amphibia; order Anura; family Rhinodermatidae; genus Rhinoderma; species Rhinoderma darwinii. The sequence goes on along the minus strand of NC_134698.1, from coordinate 73,016,371 downwards.
TGTCAGTTCTCCTGTGTGGTGTAGTATAGAGGATCTGTCAGATCTCCTGTGTGGTGTAGTATAGAGGAGCTGTCAGCTCTCCTGTGTGGTGTAGTATAGAGGAGCTGTCAGCTCTCCTGTGTGGTGTAGTATAGAGGAGCTGTCAGCTCTCCTGTGTGGTGTAGTATAGAGGCGTTGTCAGTTCTCCTGTGTGGTGTAGTATAGAGGATCTGTCAGATCTCCTGTGTGGTGTAGTATAGAGGAGCTGTCAGCTCTCCTGTGTGGTGTAGTATAGAGGAGCTGTCAGCTCTCCTGTGTGGTGTAGTATAGATGATCTGTCAGCTCTCCTGTGTTCTGTAGTATAGAGGATCTGTCAGCTCTCCTGTGTGGTGTAGTATAGAGGCGTTGTCAGTTCTCCTGTGTGGTGTAGTATAGAGGATCTGTCAGCTCTCCTGTGTGGTGTAGTATAGAGGAGCTGTCAGTTCTCCTGTGTGGTGTAGTATAGAGGAGCTGTCAGCTCTCCTGTGTGGTGTAGTATAGAGGAGCTGTCAGTTCTCCTGTGTGGTGTAGTATATAGGATCTGTCAGCTCTCCTGTGTGGTGTAGTATAGAGGAGCTGTCAGCTCTCCTGTGTGGTGTAGTATAGAGGAGCTGTCAGCTCTCCTGTGTGGTGTAGTATAGATGATCTGTCAGCTCTCCTGTGTTCTGTAGTATAGAGGATCTGTCAGCTCTCCTGTGTGGTGTAGTATAGAGGATCTGTTAGCTCTCCTGTGTGGTGTAGTATAGAGGTTCTGTCAGCTCTCCTGTGTGGTGTAGTATAGAGGAGCTGTCTGCTCTCCTGTGTGGTGCAGTATAGAGGAGCTGTCAGTTCTCCTGTGTGGTGTAGTATAGAGGATCTGTTAGCTCTCCTGTGTGGTGTAGTATAGAGGTTCTGTCAGCTCTCCTGTGTGGTGTAGTATAGATGTTCTGTCAGTTCTCCTGTGTGGTGTAGTATAGAGGATCTGTCAGCTCTCCTGTGTGGTGTAGTATAGAGGAGCTGTCAGCTCTCCTGTGTGGTGTAGTATAGAGGAGCTGTCAGCTCTCCTGTGTGGTGTAGTATAGAAGATCTGTCAGTTCTCCTGTGTGGTGTAGTATAGAGGATCTGTCAGCTCTCCTGTGTGGTGCAGTATAGAGGAGGTGTCAGCTCTCCTGTGTGGTGTAGTATAGAGGAGCGGTCAGCTCTCCTGTGTGGTGTAGTATAGAGGTTCTGTCAGCTCTCCTGTGTGATGTAGTATAGAGGTTCTGTCAGCTCTCCTGTGTGGTGTAGTATAGAGGAGCGGTCAGCTCTCCTGTGTGGTGTAGTATAGAGGTTCTGTCAGCTCTCCTGTGTGGTGTAGTATAGAGGATCTGTCAGCTCTCCTGTGTGATGTAGTATAGAGGTTCTGTCAGCTCTCCTGTGTGGTGTAGTATAGAGGAGCTGTCAGTTCTCCTGTGTGGTGTAGTATAGAGGAGCTGTCAGCTCTCCTGTGTGGTGTAGTATAGAGGAGCTGTCAGCTCTCCTGTGTGGTGTAGTATAGAGGAGCTGTCAGCTCTCCTGTGTGGTGTAGTATAGAGGAGCTGTCAGCTCTCCTGTGTGGTGTAATATAGAGGATCTGTCAGCTCTCCTGTGTGGTGTAGTATAGAGGAGCTGTCAGTTCTCCTGTGTGGTGTAGTATAGAGGATCTGTCAGCTCTCCTGTGTGGTCCAGTATAGAGGAGGTGTCAGCTCTCCTGTGTGGTGTAGTATAGAGGAGCTGTCAGATCTCCTGTGTAATGTAGTAAAGAGGACCTGCCAGCTCTACTGTGAGGTGTAGTAAACAGGACTTCGGAGTAGTATATTTTTTCTATTATTCGTTCTGGAAAATTAAATGCCGAGTTATTACCATTCCCCCTGTCAATGGGGTGTGTCCTACACCAGGGGTCAGCAACCTGTGGCACTGGTGTCCATTTCGGTTATGTGCTTGGCGGTGCTTAACACACTGTGAAAATGTACACAGGGTGTCTGCCCTGGATCCCAAATTGTGGTGCACTGTTTCAGTTGGAAGGTTTGCTGTGGATTGTAAAAGCTTACATATTTTGGAAGTGCTGTCTCCTCGTCTATTCTGTATACTTACCTGTAGTCATGGTGACTCGTCCCTCTGATGTCCTGCAGCCCAGCCTCCTTGGATGACGTTTGTGATTGCTTGCACATGGGGTGAAGCGTCATCCCAGGAGGCCGGGCTTCAGGACGTCAGAGGGAGGCGTCACCATGCCTACGGGTAAGTATAACCTTATTTTCTTTCTTTGCGGCGGCATCACAGCTTTTCCACTGCAAAAATCACAACATTTGCTATTTTTTGCGGGTTTTACCTCCCACTGAATTCAATGGGGCAAAACCTGCAACATAAATTGACATGCTGCGAATTAAAAAAGCGCACCGCAGGTCAATTTTTGAAGGTTTTTTGGCAGATTTTTTTGCACAGCTTGTGGATGAGATTCAAATCTCATCAACTCTGCTACTACTGTATTATGCTGCAGATTTTCAGCGAAAATCCGCAGTATATATGCTATGTGCGAACTGACCCTTAATGTACTCAAAAGGCAGGCCTGTCCTTATTAGCACTTGTTTCTCCAGTAAAAGTGGATGAACGGTAGGGTCTTTTTTTTTTGTAATAATTATCAATTTTGACCCGATGTTTTTGCCCAATACATCATTCTGTAAAAATGATTACGAGATGATGATGATACTAAAAACGGATCAAAAGCTACAAACCATCTTTACAATTACTCCCTATGCAACAATCCGCTTCTCTCATAGGAAAGAGAAATGTTTATTCTCCATTGTGCTTGTGATGCCCTTGGCACAGGAGCGTGGGTTGGAAATGTGGTGATACCCCCCCCCCCGCCCCCACCTATCCCAGGACCTGCATGTGTCACTGCTTCGCTTGGCGCAAAAAGAGTCCATCCAAGTCATACAAAGTAATTGTCTATTTTATAAGAATTGTCGTCCTGGGGATATGACAAAATCTGAGTGGCTTTAAAAGTATAAGCGTCTCTGTTATATTTTTTATTGATGCGGGAACCTTGGCGCAGAGACGTCTGACATGTATTCCCTTTACAGTAGTTTGGCACCTAACATTTCAAAGGTCCGAGGCCTTTATACTTGAGCTCAAACTGTGGAAAAGAGTGTATTTGAAGTCTCTCTATGCTGTAAAAAAAGGTACACGTTCTGGATTTCGCTGCGTGACAATTGCAGACTGTACGATCAACAAGTATCTAGTGCAATTATTGTTATTTCAGACCCAGTGGCAGCTGTAGGGCCTCGCTCTACATTGTCTTTCGGCAAACCACAGGACAAAATACAAGAGACCAAAATGCACACATGGCATTGCCAGCTATTAGAGGTCTAAGACGAAGACACTGGAAAGATAAAAAGATGTCATGAGGTTTGACATTTCTAAAATAATAATAGTAAGTAATAATAATACAATAGTATTAATAATAAAATAATACAAACAAATTAAGAATACAATAATAATAAAATATTAATAATAATATTAATACTATTAATAAATAAAATACAATAATAATAAATGAATAAACAATAGCAATAATAAAAATAATCGAATAATAATTTAATAAAAATAATAACCATAACAAAAAGACTAATAATATAATAATAATAAAAATAAAAAAATAATAATAATACTATTAATAAATAAAATTCAATAATAATAAATTAATAAAAACAATAGCAATAATAAAAATAATAATAATAATACTGTATGTTTTTTAAGTAGATATAATATTAACAATACTAATAGAATTCAGATTTTTCTTTCAAGTGAACCTGTCATTTGAAAAACTTCAGATGTATATAGAGAAGTGTCAAAATTAGATTTGTGAGGGTCCACCTTCTGATTGCTAGAAAGGGGTAGAAGTGATCGACTGAAGGTTGTGCTCTTCGGTTCCAGACAGTTTTCAATGCCGTGTATACACCATAGAAGGCATGTACGTCTAACCCCCCCCCCCCCCGCTACCTTGAAGAGCAGTGTATAAGTTATGGAAAATGTATAAACCCACACGCTGATGGCGCTGCTCTTTTCACAGATGTATGTGCTATAGAAAGTATACAGCTTGTTCACGGCTAACCCTGCCTCTGATTGGAGAAATGTATACAGGCTATAAAAAGTATATAACCTGTATATGACTAACCCGGACTCTTCAAATAGAGCTAAAAAATGTGATTGGAGCCGAAGTGGAATACGACTCGTTTGCCCGATTAATTTGCCCTAAAGACATCATTTAATTGTTTTTTGTATTTAAAAAATGTTTTACATTTTGAGATACAGCTTATATTTATCCTGGACACATAGAAGATTTATCTTGCGCTAAGGGCCAAATCCATTAAGTCAGCAGGACGGGCGGCATCAATGACAGCGGGTCCTACGTGTCTCTGACACGAACGACTCACTTGTTATCGACCAAATCTAAGTTCAGGACCTGATGTCACCACAGCCGTCAGTCCTGCTTTCCTGACGGATTTGGGTTTGAGCGCAAGATAGAGCTTCTATGTATCCAGAATACATAGAAGCTGTATCTCAAAAAGTCAACTTTTTTTTTTTTTATAAAAACCAATTAAAAAGTTGTTTTTAATCCTCTAATATGTGGTTTTATTTTAAAAAACAAATGTTCACAAAGGTTTACATAGCCTTTAAATTAAAACGTTTTTTTTTGTTTTTTTTTAATTCCCCTTTAAATATTAAAATCTACATTTGTTTGCTCAGTCCACTTGACCCACAACTAGAAACATATAAAAAGGTTTAGTAAAAGCAGTTTAAAACTTTTTTATCTGAATCTTTTTACCCCGGGCTTGTAAATTGTCTATTATACTCAGCTTCACAATCACACACTATTGATGTGCAGAAAATGCAGTCTCAATATTAACATAAATCAGCCATTAATCAGGTCACTCTCTGATTGTACTACACATGGCTCTTGCTTTAAGGCTCTTAATTACTAATGTTTGAAGACTTCATGAAAGCGGAATTCTAATTAAGGCTGAAAAGATCCAAGCAGCGCAGATTAACATCTACAAACAAAATTCGGGATCTAGTACAAAGACAGGAGATACCGGTTTTGCATTAAAAAACTCTCTCATAAAATATAAACAGCATCTGATGAACTTCCCTTCAAACCTTCAATCAGATTTCTCACAGTGGCTGCTGGAGGATTTATCGGCACATAGTGGCGGCATATTACATAGAGCCGTCCTTATGATCATTACCTGAAGGAGGACTCTCAAGTTTTCTAAGGCTTTCCATCTTTTCTTCCTCCGATGTAGGCATAGAGAAGAAAGGCAACAGTTAACAATAGACTTGACTCAAATGGTTCAAATAGATAAAATGTTTGGTCTAATTGTATCCGGCTATTCAAGCATTGACGATCCTTCCACCACTTGACCAAACCACCAAGACCTGGAAGACCATAGTTACTATTGGATGTAATCAGTTGTACCTACTCTATATTGATGACGATGTAGTGACCTAGAGGAGTGACAGTAATGAGGCAATTCACGACTTGTTCATAAATCAAATATTTATGAAAATTGATGAATATTTATAGGACATTTGATTACATGTATTTGAAAACATGTCTTATAATAAGGGTCAGAAGTGCTGAATGCTTGCTTATCTTCCTCACTATGTCTCATATCTATACATCTACCATATCTATCTATTAATTTGACGCTGATAACTTGCTGCAGCATGATAACTTATCACTTAAAGGGGTTGTCCAGGCATGGGGTGGTTTTACCTACTGATAAACTATCCAAGGATAGGTCATCAGTATATGATCGGTGGGGGTGTGACACCAGGACCCCACACCGATCAGCTATTCTGGCTGCCTCCAGGCACGGAAAGTTATGCAGTGGTCAGTGCCGGAAGCAGATGCGGGTGCTGGTGTCAGATCATATACCACCGATCATATGCTGATGACCTATCCTGTGGATCAGTATGAAAAACTGCCCCTTGACTGGACAATCCCTTTACCACAACAAAAGCCATTGAAAAAGCTTTCTTGCCACAGTGTATTTAATGTTTTAAGTGTCAAGTTAAAGATTGCTACATCTCTATCTATCTATCTATCTATCTATCTATCTATCTATCTATCTATCTATCTATCTATCTATCTATCTATCTATCTATCTATCTATCTATCTATCTATCTATCTATCTATCTATCACACAAGAAAATGGCGACAGCACACTGCGAACGCTAATGTCACCTAAGCCACTAAATATAAATAAATATGCATTACTGCTAAATCTACTTACAATAGGGAGGTTGTTAGCGCACATTTTGATCAAATTGTGTGAGTCCACCTGCCATGACAAGGCGACCTCTACGATGTGGGAACCTACGCTGCACATACACCCAGAACTGGGACTAAGCCTACATATACTTGGGAATGGTAGGAACCAGCATTAAACTAATTAAAATCTCAGAGGGCAGAATGGGAGGAGTGCAAGATTAAAAATGGGGGCAGTCACTAACCCCACATATTTGAATCACATAAACACAAATTTTTGATCTTGCACTCCTTGCCTAGTCCCAGTTCTTGGTGTATGTGCAGCGTAGGTTCCCACCTCATAGAGCTCGCCTTATCGTGGCACGTGGGCTCACACAATTTGATAAAAGTATGCGCTAAGAACCTCCCTATTGTAAGTAGATTTAGCAGTAATGCAAATTTATTTATTTTTGGCGGCTTAGGTGGCATTAGTTTTCGCAGTGCGCTGTCACCATTTTTTTTGTGTGCTATCTATCATCTATCTATCTATCTATCTATCTATCTATCTATCTATCTATCTATCTATCTATCTATCTATCTATCTATCTATCTATCTATCTATCTATCTATCACACAAGAAAATGGTGACAGCACACTACGAACACTAATGCCACCTAAGCCACTAAATATAAGTAAATATGCATTACTGCGAAATCTACTTACAATAGGGAGGTTGTTGGCGCACATTTTGATCAAATTGTGTGAGCCCACCTGCCATGACAAGGCGACCTCTATGAGGTGGGGACCTACTCTGCACATGCACCCAGAACTGGGACTCAGCCTACATATATCTGGGGATGGTAGGAACCAGCATTAAACGAATTAAAATCACCGAGTGCAGAATGGGAGGAGTGCAAGATCAATAATGGAGGCAGTCACTAGCCCCACATATATGAATCACATAAACAACACAAAAATTTGAACAGTACGTTCCAACAAAACGTGTATACAGGTGCAAGAACGCCTGGGACTGCAAATTTATACAGGACACAAGAAAATAGCGACAACACACTGCGAACACTAATGTCACCTAAGCCGCTAAATAGAAATAAATATGCATTACTGCTAAATCTACTTACAATAGGGAGGTTCTTAGCGCACATTTTTATCAAATTGTATGAGCCCACCTGCCACGACATATCTATCTATCTATCTATCTATCTATCTATCTATCTATCTATCTATCTATCTATCTATCTATCTATCTATCTATCTATCTATCTATCTCATATCTATCTATCTATCTATCTATCTATCTATCTATCTATCTATCTATCTATCTATCTATCTATCTATCTATCTATCTATCTATCTATCTATCTATCTATCTATCTATCTATCTATCTATCTATCTATCTATCTAGCTATCTAGCTATCTATCCATCTATCACAAATAAGTCTGTATCCGGCTTTATATAGTAAGGTTGTTTGCATTCAAATGAATTTGGTGAATGTGCGGCTGAAAAGACATTATATCAATTACCGGCAATATATGCAGAATACTCTGTAACCTGTAATGGTCCTTGAGCTGATAGTATGCATAACACTCTAGTCTATTTGGTACGGTTCATTATTTCCAGCCTGTATATATAAATTGTATATAAGATCAATTTGGGCCCAATATGTCGGAGTCCCTATTGACCCCTTGTAAGCAGAATTATTAAAAGTGACCTAGTCATTTGTATTTTCTGCCTTAGGAGAAACTAGGACATAATGAATTGATTACATTACTGTGTTTAATATTTGGTAATTATAATTTGCATAATTATACTCTTCTGGTTGTTATGGTGTCATCATTATTTATCACGGAGAAAGGAAAAAACGGAATGAGAATAAATGAGAATGAGGAGAACCAGCGTTGATGTTATTTTAATCTGAAGGAAGGAACATAAATTATTGTACTAATCTCCTAAATAGGCGGAGAACCAGTTGTTTAAAGAGGCTCTGTCACCAGATTTTGCAACACCTATCTGCTATTGCAGCAGATCGGCGCTGCAATGTAGATTACAGTAACGTTTTTATTTTTAAAAAACGAGCATTTTTGGCCAAGTTATGACCATTTTCGTATTTATGCAAATGAGGCTTGCAAAAGTCCAACTGGGCGTGTTGAAAAGTAAAAGTACAACTGGGCGTGTATTATGTGCGTACATCGTGGCGTGTTTACTACTTTTACTAGCTGGGCGTTGTGTATAGAAGTATCATCCACTTCTCTTCATTACCACCCAGCTTCTGGCAGTGCAGACACAGCGTGTTCTCGAGAGATCACGCTGTGTCGTCACTCACAGGTCCTGCATCGTGTCAGACGAGCGAGGACACATCGGCACCAGAGGCTACAGATGATTCTGCAGCAGCATCGGCGTTTGCAGGTAAGTCGATGTAGCTACTTACCTGCAAATGCTGATGCTGCTGCAGAATCAACTGTAGCCTCTGGTGCCGACACGATGCAGGACCTGTGAGTGACGTCACAGATCTGCACTGCCAGAAGCTGGGCGTTCTGAAGAGAAGTGGATGATACTTCTCATCAGAACGCCCAGCTAGTAAAAGTAGTAAACACGCCCCGATGTACGCACATAATACACGCCCAGTTGTACTTTTACTTTTCAACACGCCCAGTTGTACTTTTACTTTTAAACACGCCCACGTGGACTTTTGCAAGCCTCATTTGCATAAATACGAAAATGGTCATAACTTGGCCAAAAATGCTCGTTTTTAAAAAATAAAAACGTTACTGTAATCTACATTGCAGCGCCTATCTGCTGCAATAGCAGATAGGGGTTGCAAAATCTGGTGACAGAGCCTCTTTAATACGGGAGTATGCAACCTAAGCAGTCGCACCGGGCACGTCAGTCATCCCTGCTTGAGGGGGCGCCATCCATGGCCTGGCACCTGTTGCTGCTGACTATTTTGAATCTTATTATTAATTGTATTCCAGTTTTATTTAGACATTATATAGCACTGTTATTAGATTACTTTATGTATGGAGTTGTTATTTGGACACTGTGTGTTGGTATTTGAGCACAATATGGTGGCATTTACATCGTGTGGCACTGCTACTTAAGCACTGTACAATATGTTATTTTTACACCAAATGGCATAGCTATCTAGAGAACTGTATGGAAGTAATATATGACCAATGTATGTAGCTGTTATGTCGGCACCATCCTGTATGTCGCTATTAGTTATGCACTATATGGTATAGTTATTTGTACACTATATGACAGTACATCATATGGTGGGACAGGTGCCTTATAGAAGGTACGGCACAGGACACCATCCAAAATAAGACTGACCCTGAATGTTTATGCCCCCTTGGGTTCACTGGTCAGAATTTACCCCCTAAAGCTGTGGTCTCCAACCTGTGGCAAAACACCCAGCCTGCCCAGATGGCTAGTTTATTAATGGTATCAGTTGATTATAAGTTGTTGAATCCTAGCTTCATCTGGTCTCTTAAGCCCCTTTTACACCCACCCATTTTTGTCGGAACAACGAGCACCAATCAGTAGCTCGTTGATTGGCGCTCGCTTGCTCCTTTCACAAGGAATTAACATGGGGACGAGCGCTCTTTACTCCGATCGCGCGTCCCCATAGATTTCTACAATGTTGGCAGCACGTCTCCCTGTTTATACAGGGAGATGTGCTGCCGACAACGATAATATTTTGGCCATTTACAATGATAAATCAGCCGACGAACGAGCATTTGCTCATTTGCCCAATAATTGCCCGGTGTAAAAGAGTCCTTAGTCTGCCTTGTGGGGTAAGAAAAGGGACAACCACATTTCTGTCCCCTTGTCCAGTATACAGCCTTTTTTTAAAGTAACCTTCTTGTTACAGTGAAACCTCGGCAAAAGCCCACCTCTGTGAGAAGACCACCCCTTTATCTAGATCAGATTTCCTGTGATAGATTTTAAATTCCATCATATACTATGTATACTTGCCATCTGCTTTGAGAAGACCACCCCCTTAGAAGACATTTTTTTTAATGCAATTTGCGTGGTCGTCTCAAAAAGCCTTTTCTGTATATTTCAAAGGCAGCACTGTCATTGAAGCTTAGAGCAAAGTAGAATTGTCCATGACACAGCCTCGAGAAACAGCATATATTTTCCTCACAACACGTTGTATGAAGGTGTTAAAAAAAATGTTTGATTATTTTCATTTTTAACTCCGGCACCTCAACTAGTCCAGGCAATCAAAGACTAAAATTGAAAATGTCTTTGATTTAGATTAAAAAGCAATGGTGCAAAAAGTAATATCGTTTTCAAGCATTGTATTTCCTCGTAATGTTTTTGTCTTTTCCATACCTTTAGTTGATCCCTAATCACTGGTCTATATCATTTCAGATTCCTTTAGGTATCTTCATGGTTAAATTATATTTTCTCTTCATTTCATGTTATTCTACACAGAGGACAAGTCGGAAAACGTGGTTTCGCCATTGTTGGATTCCTTAGGCCCACCAGAGGAACTCATTTTGAGGGTCACCCTCCATCTATACGTCCACTTTTAATGACATTGTAAACTTTTTTTGTTATTGATGAACACACAGAACAAATTATCAATAAAGTTAAATAATGATTCAACTTAAAAGAAACATACTCTAGTGGGCAGTGATTGGCCCCAAAGTCTGCATCAAAGTGGTTGCCCTCTGCTGGACATTTGGGGTCCATTACTGTGTTATAGCCTGGGCTCACTTAAAAATCCTATGGTACAGTATGTTGTATAACAGTTAGGTTACAAAAAGTAGGGGTCAGAAAGAAGGGAGCATGCCTGCAGGATCAGACTACACATGGTTTGTTTGTAGTCTATAACCAAGGAGACACAGTTCCGTTTAGGAATGGTAAACACCATAGGATATTTTTTATTAAGATTATTTGTCAAATTGTTTCATTTATTATTTTAGATGCATTGGATCAATAAAAAAAAAGTTGCTAAATTTTATGTAGCCTTTAGGCTAGCTAAGTAGAGTTGTGAAAGGGGCTTATTCTATGTCTTGATGTATGGCATGGGATTATGATATAGTTGTATAAGTTATAAGAGTATTATTAGACAAGACAGTCTCACAGGACATATGAATGTAAGGGTGGGAAACAGAGGTAGCAACCACCCACTTTATCAAAGATAAAGACTCCAAATCATTAATATATAAACAAGAGAAACAAGAAGTCCATACATATCAAAAGAAGTTGAAAGTAGAAAATCTTTATTACAAGTCAAAAAACATGAGAATCTAAAACAGGTCTTTATAACTGGATCACAATATAACACCATATATCACAGCTAGGTAAACAATGTAAAGTATACCAAGGAACACATCAACATAGTATCCCAAAACAGCAAGGTATGCAAGGTATTCAAAAATAGAGGGTATATGTCAGGTAAAACAAACAGTAAAATTGAAGTCTACACCTAATAAGCATAAACAGCGTGAATAGTATCTAAATGACCTGACATAGTCTCCATAGTCTTCAAAGGAAAAAGCTACACGCGAAACGCGCGTCGGGGCGCTACCTTATCCTTTGGGTCATACCACTACACTACGGAAATATGGGTAAGCACATTATGGAGACTATGTCAGGTCATTTAGATACTATTCACGCTGTTTATGCTTATTAGGTGTAGACTTCAATTTTACTGTTTGTTTTACCTGACATATACCCTCTATTTTTGAATACCTTGCATACCTTGCTGTTTTGGGATACTATGTTGATGTGTTCCTTGGTATACTTTACATTGTTTACCTATCTGTGATATATGGTGTTATATTGTGATCCAGTTATAAAGACCTGTTTTAGATTCGCATGTTTTTTCACTTGTAATAAAGATTTTCCACTTTCAACTTCTTTTGATATCTATGGACTTCTTGTTTCTCTTGTTTATATAAGTTATAAGAGTGTAGTGTGATTATATAATGTTTATTGTGTGTTTTGGTATATATGTGATTTGACGGTCTCCATAATATTTTCCGACAGCCGGGTGTATAGTTAACCCACCGTGTTGTACAGGATTTCAGGTGGCTAGACCGGGGAGTGTATTCCGGGGGACCCTCAGCTTTTCATCCTCCAACCCACGTATAGGGTCTTGGTCTTCAGGGCGAGGAATCCACTGATTACTGAGCCCCTGAAATAGTCTCCCGATACAACAGCCGATAAATAACCAAAAAAGTAAAAGTGACAAATGGCGCACTTACTATTCAGGTGTACAGTCCCGAGTGCGAATCCGTAGTGGTAGTTGTAGGCAGTGGTACTGAAGAATAGTAGTGATAACATTCCAGGGTCGGTAGGTAGGAGGCAAACAAGAATAATCAATGATACAGTCCAATAGATCAAAAACAGGAGACACAGAACCAGGCTTTAAGGCCCCATGTACACGACCGTATTTTCCTCTATCCCGAAAAACTGTCCTTAAATACGGTCCGTATTGCATCCGTATTCCATCCGTATATATAGATCCGTAAAAAAAGAGAGGGAGGATGCAAATGATATCATCAGCATGTTGCATAGCAACGCTTCCATAAATACGGACGCTATACGGATGCACATCCGTAGCCGTCTTTATTTACGGAAGCTCCCATAGACTTCTATGGGAGAGTCCTTGCCATAATTACGGACAAGAATAGGACAGTTTCTAGAATTTTTTCAGCACGGACACCCATCAGTAAAAATACTGAAGTTATGCGTGGACTATAGAAATGAATGGCTCCTTAATTACTGATGAAAAATACGGTCGTGTGCATGGGGCCTAAGAGGGAGCAACCTTAAAACAAATGGAGTGTGAGAGCTTTATATAGGAAAGCAACAGGTGCTGAAGATGACCAATTATTGCATGCTGCTACTCCAGAGCCAAGGACAGCAGGTGCAGAGAGTTAAGTAACTAGTAGTGTCAGCTGTCCTCAGTAGTAACAGGAATAGTAGATGTAGCAGAGCTGGCCCTGCATGGACGGAGGCCATACCGCAGCCTGGAGTGAATGGAGCGGTACCGTGAAGAGGGTTGAGTATGAGTGAAGGAGAGAGAGGTGCGGTGGTGGCCACTACATGTATTAAAAAATTTGCCCAGTCCACTGCAGGGGAATTGTAGTATTATGCGATGACCCTTCAAACTAAATGTAATACATGGTTGTGCCGAATTTTCCACAGTGGGAGCTGCTATTTGTGATGGTCCTTTGAGCAAATGGAGTACTCCCCAATACAATGTCTATATGTCCTATTAGGGCATATGGACAGGGAATGTCCAGTTGTAACCATCCTTTAAATGTACTTTTGGGTGGGTGTTGGGAATATTTAAAAATGTTTTTCCAGTTTTTGAATGATGATATTAAATATGAATGAAACTTTAATTCAAATAATTCTATAGTTCCTTCTTTTAATTGTATTAAACAAATGCAAGACAGAATCTTCAAGAAATATTTTTAGGCTTCACTTACTTGGACTTCATTCAAAGTCTTAAAGGGTTACTCCAATGATCTACTTGAAAACCTCTTAGGATGTGCTACCTCAGTGTGTAAATGTATGTTTCTAATCTAT